>NW_024045093.1:558754-669696 GCF_015852505.1 Tachyglossus aculeatus
TCTCACAGGGGGCTTGTCAAGCAAGATTAGCATACACTGAGGGGCAGCATGGTCTAGTGGAAATAATAATAATAAAAATTATGATATTTGTTAAGTGCTTACTATGTGCCAGGCACGATTCTAAGCACTGGAAGAGCACCGGCCTGGGAGTCAGAGGACCTGGGTTCTAATTCCAACTCTGCCACGTGCCTGCTGTGTGACCTTGGGCAAGTTATTTAATTTTTCTGTGCCTCAGTTACCTCATTTGTAAAATGGAGATTAAATACCTGTTCTCTCTCCGACTTAGACTGTGAGTACTGTGTGGGATAAAGGACTTTGTCTGTCCTGACTATCTTGTATCTTCCCTAGAGCTTAGAACAGTTATTGACACATATTTAACAATTATCATTATTGCTTTTTCATGAAAGGAGTGCCCACCTGGGGTCAGAGGCAATTTTGACTCCCTCGATTAGACATCAGTGGAGCATTTGAGCTAGAATACAGCAGGACAGACTAATCTAATGCTCATTTAGAGCATCTAATGCTCTCAATTAGAGCATCTAATGCTCAATGGACAAGTAGCTCATATAAATTTGAGATGTCAGTAGTGAGTATGTTCATTATCTTTGTGTTTTCTTGGAAGGAAATGTGACTCTCATCTGTGTGCTCACCGTCCCCCTAGACTCAATGGAGAATGAAAACAAGGTGACAGAATTCATTCTTTTGTGCCTTACACAGAATCCAGGGATGCAGAAAATAATATTTAATGTGTTTTTAGCCATCTACAGTGTTACTATGATTGACAACTTGCTTATCGTGACAACCATAACCAGCAGCAAGACTTTGGGCTCTCCCATGTACTTTTTTCTTACTCATTTGTCTTTCATAGATATGATTCATTCTTCTTCCTCAGCCCCCAAACTGATTGAAGACTCCATCCGGGAAAAGAACACCATCTCCTTTGAAGGGTGCATGACTCAGGTCTTGGAGGTGCTGAGATCATCCTCCTCAATGTGATGGCCTAAATGGCTACGTGGCCAACCATAAGCCTCTGCACTACCCGACCATCATCAACAGGCAGTTACGCAGGCTGCTGGTGCGAGTCATCTGCATGGGGGGGATTCTTCACTCAGTGATCCAGATTCTCTTCATAATGAGGTTACCATTCTGTGTCTCCAGTGTGATCGATCATTTCACGTGTGATCTGTACCCTTTGCTGAAACTCACTTGCAGTGACACCCAAACCCTTGGTCTCTGCATAGCTGCCAGCAGCGGGGTGATCTGCCTGTTCAATTTCATTCTGTTGATGCTTTCCTATGTTGTCATCTTATGCTACCTCAAAACTCACAGCTTGGAAGGCAGATTGCTGAGTCCTCTCCCACCTCCCATATCACTGTTGTTGTCTTATGCTTTATTCCCTGTATATTTGTGCATATCCAACCCTTGACCACTTTGCCTATAGATAAAAACATGGCTGTGTTTTAAATCATGGTTGCCCCTCTGTTAACCCCCTAATCTACACTCTGCGAAATGCAGAGGTGAAGAATGCCATGAGGAAACTATGGCGAATGAAAGTGTCAAGCCACAAGATAAATGGTCCAAAATGAAACTCATGTTCATACAAATGAGAGAAGCAGCTGACTTTCTAAGAGAAAATTGACTAAGAGACATATGGCCATTGGGGTTCATGTAACTTTGGGTATTCTCTTTCCTTATTTAGAAACCTCTCCAGATTTTAGATGCTTCTTTCCCATCTTCTTCCAGCTGTGTGTAGTGTGTTCTCTTAGCTTTCTACAGGGAATAATAATAATAATTCTGGTATTTGTTATGTGCTTACTGTGTGTCAGGCACTTTACTAAGCGCTGGGGTGGATACAAGCGAATTGGGTAGGACACAGTCTTTGTCCAACATGGGGCTCACAGTCCTAATCTCTGTTTTACAGATGAGGAATCTGAGGCACAGAAAAGTGAAGTGGCTTGCCCAAGGTCACAAAGCAGACAAGTAGCAGAGCTGGGATTAGAACCCACTACCTTCTGACTCTCAGGCCTGTGCTCAATCCACTATACCATGATGCTTCTCAACCCACCTGCTGCTAGAGTTTGGGGTCTGTTTCCTGGAGGAACACTACTATCTACTTTAATTTACCAAAAGAAATCCCACTCAAAACCCCCTCAAACAGTAGCATTATCCATAGTGTCTTTGTCCTAGTGTTCTATTAGACCAGTTATGTCTGGCTATAATCAGTGAAGGGTATCTCTGACCAGAGGGATAATATAATAATTTAATGCCTGAGATGGTGCACAGAGAAGCTGTTTGTGCCTCTTTGTTTAGAGTATTGGTTAAGCACTTACTATGTGCCAAGCCCTGTTCTAAGCGCTGGAGTAGATACAAGGTAATCAGATTGTCCTACATGCGGCACACAGTCTTAATCCCCATTTTAAAGATGAGGTAACAGAGGCACAGAGACGTTGAGTGACCTGCCTAAGGTCACATAGCAGACAAGTGGCGGAGCTGAAATTTGAACTTGAAATTTGAATTTGAATTTGAAATTTGAAGAGAAGCAGCGTGGCTAGAGAAGTAGCGTGGCTCAGTAGGAAAGAGAACAGGCTTTGGAGTCAGAGGTCAGGGGTTCAAATCCTGGCTCCGCCAATTGTCAGCTGTGGGACTTTGGGCAAGTCACTTAACTTCTCTGTGCCTCAGTGACCTTATCTGTAAAATGGGGATTAAGACTGTGAGCCCCACGAGGGACAACCTGATCACCTCGTAACCTTCCCAGTGCTTAGAACAGTGCTTTTCACATAGTAAGTGCTTAATAAATGCCATTATTATTATTATTATTATTATTATTATTATTATTATTATCCCCTGACTCGCAAGCCCGTGCTCTTTCCACTAAGCCACCTTAATTCAGGATAATTTCAAATGTAGTCTTCTGCTGTTCACCAAGTCCAGGTGGGACTTAAAGTGGGTGGGATGGGTTGGAGAGGTCTAAAAAAGAGCGGTTCAGGATGTTAGCCTTTTGAGGGTCAATCATGCTATTGCAAAATTGCACACAGTTTCCTAGAAGGACCAGTGCTGAGAACATGGCTGAATTCTTCAGTTTCTCTGCACATTCTCTCCCACTGAGGTAAGCTTTGAGATGACAAATCAAAATACTCTAACGGCAAGGAAAGGAAAAACATACAAACAAGAATGATAGAAAACTGGGGTGATCTCATCAGTGTTCAACTCCTACCTGACTCTCACCAGTTAAACTCAGTCCCGAGCTTCCAAGTGAATGTCATTTGTAGACTTTTCTGATGCTTCTGGATCACTAACCAGGCCTAATTTCTCCCAAAGGAAGATTATCTGGCTCTATGTCCTACCCACCATCACACAATAAGGGTCAATGAATGGGGAGACGTGGCGAGGGCAAAAGAGTGGATGGATCAGAAACTGAGGTGCATCAGTTAATCAAAAAGATTTATTAAGCACTGACTAGGTGAGGAGCACTGTATTAAGCAATTGAGAAAGTACAATACAATAGAGTTGGTAGATGTGTTGCCCGCTCGCAAGGAGCTTATACCTGCCGGAGCAAGGCCTGCAGGTGGTAGATTAGACTACCCCCTTTTTAGCACTCAATCAATGATATTTATTGTTTACTGAGTGCAGAGAGCAGGATTAAGTAATTCGGGGAGTATAAGGGAGACAAGCAGCATGGCCTAGTGGACAGACCACTGGCCTGTGAGTCAGTGGACCTGGGTTCTAATGCCATCTCTGTCACTTGCCTGTTGTGTGACCTTGGGGTCACTTAACTTCGTGTGCTTCAGTTCCCTCATCTGCAAAATGGGGATTCACTTCCTGTTCTCCCTCCTACTTAGACTGTGTGGCCCATGTGGGACCTGGTCAGTGCTTAGTACAGTACCTGGCACACAGTAAATGCTTAACAAATACCAGAATTATTATTATTATTATTACCTCGTATCTACACTAGCACTTAGTACAGTATTTGATGCATACTAAGCACTTAACAGTTACCACCATTATAATTATTATTACAATACCATAGAGTTGGTAGACGCATTCCCTGCCCACAAGGACCTTACACACCTCAGTGATGTCTTAGGAAGGCTCAGCTGAATGGCAATTGACTAGAAAAGGGACACTATTTTCATGGACAAACTGTGTAAAAGAGAGCCTCTCTTAATATCACACTCGTGGATGCAGCCTCATCCATGGTAGGACAATATTGGACCGTAAGGCCAAGGAAAGGCATGGAAAGGTGAGATCAGATTAGAAAAAGAAAGAATTTGAGAAGTATTCCCTCTCTTTCACCCAAACCATCTCGCTTGGTTTCAGCAGCTAAATTTAATATAGTAGTTTTAATGCTTACATGGATTGGTCTTCTGAGCTCCTAAATCTGCTTATTGTGACTGTGGCATTCCAAAATGCTTTCCTGGAATGGACTTCCTAAGTCTCAAAGCATCAAATTCGTCTCATCTCTGTGTCTCCATGTTCTTACTCTATTAATTGGTCGTTAAAACCTGCATTTATGATGCTGGCACTCACTAACAATCCCTCTTCATCTCTTCCCAATACAGAAAAAAAGCATGGCCAGTCAATCAATCACTTGTAGTTTTTGAGCCCTTACTATGTGAGAGCACTGAACTAAATGCTTGGGAGAGTACAGATGGGAACAGTGCTTGGCAAATAGTAAGTGCTTAATAAATATCCTCGTTATTATTATATAATGGGCACATTCCCTGCCCAAAGCAAGCTTACAGCCTAGAGGGGCTGGTCCCCATGTTGTCATTTAAGGTACTGAATAAATGTTTTTGAACTCCTTTCTCAGCTAAACTCAGTCTATACTCACTTGTAACTAGAAGTGGCATCCTGTGAAAATATGGTACCAGGAAGCACAGTGGCATAGTGGGAAAAGCACAGGTCTGGGAGTCAGAGGACCTGGGTTCTTATCCCGGCTCATCACTTGTCTGCTGGGTGACCTTGGAAAAGTCACTTAACTTCTCTGCACCTCAGGTAGCTCAATTGTAAAATGGGGATTCAATACCTGTTCTTCCTTCTAAGACTGTGGGCCTCATGTGAGACAGGAACCGACCTGATTGATTTATATCTATATCAGTGCTTATATCAGTGCTTAGCAAATATCATTGAAAAATAATCCCATTTTGTCTCTTCCTTTTTCTTGTTGAAAACTGAACGAAGAGACTCATATATCTCTGTCCCTAGAGAACGAATATGAAAAGAGATGACAAAGCATCAATAAATCATATTTATTGAGCACTTACTGTGTGCAGAGCCCTGTACAAATAACTTAGGAGAGTATAATATAATGGAGTTGGTAGACACATTTCCTGCTCATGACAAGCTTATGTACTAGAGGGGGAGACAGTAGAATCAAGTAGAACAATAGTTCACCAATCATCATCATCATCAATTGTATTTATTGAGCGCTTACTGTGTGTAGAGCACTGTACTAAGCGCTTGGGAAGTACAAGTTGGCAACATATAGAGACAGTCCCTACCTAACAGTGGGCTCACAGTCTAAAAGGGGGAGACAGACAACAAAACAAAACATGTGGACAGGGGTCAAGTCGTCAAGTACATGTTGGCAACATATAGAGACGGTTCCTACCCAACAGCGGGCTCACAGTCTAGAAGGGGGAGACAGACAACAAAACATATTAACAAAATAAAATAAATAGAATAAATATGTACAAGTAAAATAAATAAATTAATAGAGTAATGAATATGTACAAACATACATATATACAAGTACTGTAGGGAAGGGAAGGAGGTAAGGTGGGGGGTGGGTGGGAGGAGGAGGAGGGGAAGACGAAGGAGGAGGCTCAGTCTGGGAAGGCCTCCTGGAGGAGGTGAGCTCTCAGTAG
The DNA here is from genome assembly GCF_015852505.1 of Tachyglossus aculeatus. Taxonomy (NCBI): domain Eukaryota; kingdom Metazoa; phylum Chordata; class Mammalia; order Monotremata; family Tachyglossidae; genus Tachyglossus; species Tachyglossus aculeatus. Next base: position 564,622 of record NW_024045093.1, read on the forward strand.
GGCTTTGAAGGGAGGAAGAGAGCTAGCTTGGTAGATGTGCGGAGGGAGGGCATTCCAGGCCGGGGGAGGACATGGGCTGAGGATCGATGGCGGGACAGGCAAGAACGAGGCATAGTGAGGAGGTTAGCGGCAAAGGAGCAGAGGGTGTGGGCTGGGCTGTAGAAGGACAGAATGGAGGTGAGGTAGGAGGAGGAGAGGTGATGGAAAGCCTTGAAGCCGAGAGTGAGGAGTTTTTGCCTGATGCGTACATTGATTGGTAGCCCCTGGAGATTTTTGAGGAAGGGAGTAACATGCTCAGAGCATTTCTGCACAAAGACGATCCGGGCAGCTGCGTGAAATATAGATTAAATATAATGATAAGCAATGGTAATAATATTTTATAATAATTGTGAATTATGTATAAATTTTATTTGTTTATTATTTATTTGTCATTGATAATTTATTCGGTTATAAATAAATGAATAATAAATAAATAAAAATAAATTATCATATATTATATAAATTTATAATATATGGATTCACCACAGTTAAAAATTTATTCCCCACAGTTTAAAAGGCAGAGCCCCCTTCAAGAGCCAGTCTCAGAGGAGCTCACTTGTGGTAGTTGCTTTAGAAATGGCCCCCAGCTTCAAAATGCCGTCAAGCAGTGGCCATGGCAAGTGGAGGCATGACTTGTGCAGGGGAGGGTGCCAGTCAGAAACTCTCCTTGGCCCCAGGCTTTGGGCCAAAGCCCTGTTAGATGCCCTGCGGTCATCCAGCTTTGCATGGGAAGGAAGGCAAAAGCTGTGACTGAAGGAGCCTGGAAGTAAATGATGAAGCACTTGAATTTGAAGCTGTAGGCTCCTGGAAGTTAGCGGCATGGAATGATGCAGTCAAAATGACACCTGTGAGAGACTGTTTCTACTACCCTGGAGAGGACTGGTTGGAGAAGGGAAAGACTGATGGCAAAGACTTCAGAAGGGGTAATAATCAAGTGATTATTTGGACCTGAGTAACTTTGCTAAGGTTAGAAATACAGGCCAACGACACTGGTACAGAATTTTTCTACATCTTGAGGAAGTAACTGGTCCGTATTAGCTATTCTGTTATCTAGATTGCCCATTTTATAGTATGTGAAAGCTTGTAGATATTCCTCAATAGAGGTATTTGGTGAGTCTTACTAGGAGGCACAGTTTAAGTTCATTTAAGCCCAAACTTCCAAAAGTTACTCACCAGAGAGATGAGGCATGGCAGCGATGAAAGTTGAAACAAATATTTCTTGAAATCTTTTCTGCTGCGACCAATGGTACCACTTTCAATGAGGGTTCCATTTTTGAATCATCCAAACATCACAATACGTGTGAGATACCAGCATAGCAGCAATAAGTAACAAATAAATGTCTCTTTACAAAACATCCAGGGGACCATGATTTTCAGGATTTGCCTGATCCTTGCAAAGAACACTTTGTCCACCATAGCCCAGCTCTTTCTTTCCCTCTTCTCACTGTTCTTTAATGGTGGCTTTCCAATTTTCTTGCCTTGGAGGGTGGAGTCCTGCTGCTGCCACTCTATCACTGGCGCTGCCTGTGCAGGAGGGCAGAGGCACAGGACGGCCACAGCCCACCAGCGATGAGTCCACGCCATGAGGAACTTGCTGTAGGCCGTCATGCTGCCCGGCCCGTGAGATCTCCTGACTCCCAGTCTCTTTCCATTAGGTCACATTGCTTCTCATTGCTCTTCTCCTTGGGGTTCACTAAATCCCCCAACCCAGGATGTGGGGAGAACCATTAAACGTGAGGTGCTAGGTATGAAACAATTTCAAAGGAAATGCTTCTATCATGCAGCAATTGGTGAGGACCTTGTGAGCACAGGACGTTGAGCAGGCACCAGAGTGGTTGGAGTTTAAGAAGGAATTGAAACCAATTTGTGGACGAGTCATTCAAAATTGGTTACACTAGAAGGAAAGTTATGGTTATATAGGAAAAGAAGGAATGCTACAAAGTCCCCTAAACATTTGGATCAGATGAGGTCACTGAGGGACAAAGAAGCAAGTGGCTTGCCTAAAGTCAAGACAAGCGTTGGAGCCTTCTGACTCCCAGGTCCATGTTCTGGACACTGCACTGTGACAGCAGTGGGCAGCGATAAGAAGTTGATGGATTGGGGATTTCTAAGGAAGTGAGAGGAAACCTCCCAAAAGCCTCACACAGCGACTGAAAGCACACACAAACAGGGAAGCAAAGGGAGAAAGAGTCATAAATGGAGATACAGAGGGATTCAGAAAGGCAAAAACAGAATCTCAGTTGGGCAGAGACAGGGTCAGAGCCACAGAGCCACAAAGTACCAGAATTCAAAGAGAGGAGAGAGGTTCAGAAAGAACATAGAAAACAGTATAATTGCATACAATATATTTTACAAAGCCTTTGAAGCTTTTAAGACCAATTAAAGCTAAAAGCTCAGCAAAATTTCTTACATTGCCAGTAATCTGGTTTTAGCTTCGTGTTCACAGATTCACTTTCTAACGCTAATCGATTTCACCAACATGAGGAAAAAGCATCAGACAAGAAACTCTTAAAACCTCTCCCAGCCAGAGTCAGTCCAATTGCTGGTATTCTATGTCGAGTCTTTCACCTCTCCTCTCTCTGCTATGCTAAGCTCTGTTATGAGTCCCCTCTACTTCTATGCCCATTCTCTCTTGGTGCTTACCCACTTTCATAGTTTCAGCTACCACCTCCATATGGAAAACTCCCCGCAGCACATATGTGTCCATCTAGAATCAAATATTTATTTATTTACTTATATAGAATTATTTATATTAATGTCTGTCTGTCCCTCTAGACTGTCTGTTGTTATATTGCACTCTCCCAAGTGATTAGTACAGTGTTCGTACACAGTAAGCACTGAATAAATGCAAGTGAATGAATGAATGGACTCCCAAATCTACTTCTTTAGCCCTACTCCTCATGTTTAACCTGCAATCCCACAGCCCCCTTGCCCCCAAGACATCTCCTCTTGGATATCCCACTGGCCCCTAAATCACCATCATCATCAATGGCATTTGTTGAGCACTTACTATGTGCAGAACATTGTACTAAGCACTTGGGAGAGTATTACTCAACAGTGGGTAAACGTATTCCCTGCCCACAATGAGATTACAGTCTAGAGGGGGAGACAGAAATTAGTATAAATAAATAATTTATAATATGTAATTTATGGATATATGCAGAAATGTGTCTTTATTTTCTGTTTTCCAGGTGCTAAGTACAGTCCTTTACTCTCAGTGGATACTCAGTAAATATTACTACTAATCCTTCTCTCCTTTGTCGTTCTCCCCTCTTCCTCCCCTCTTTCTCCCCTCTTCCTCCTCCTCTTCCTTCTCCTATTACTATTACTACTATTATCACTATTATAGCGGTCTGAGAAGACAGTGACCAAAACCGGTAGAATGATTTTATTTTCTTAAAAATTGCCTCCAATAGGAAAAGATTTTGGTGCTCATACCACTGATGAGGTTTAAGCCCACAAAGGAAACGGGAACAGAGATGGTGTAGCAAATGTTTCTGAATATGTGCCAGGCATTCTGCTAAACAATCAATCAACCAATCAATCATATTTATTGAGCACTTACTGTGGGCATAGCATTGTACTCTGCACTTGGGAAAGTGTAAAATAATAGACTTGACAGATACATTTCCTGTCTATAATGAGCTTACAGTCTAGAGGAGGAAAAAGATGTTTATATAAATGAATTAAGGATATGTACATAAATACTGTGGGGCTGGGTTAGGGGTGAATAAAGTGTGCAAATCCAAATGCAGAAGGAACACAGAAGGGTATGGGAGAAGAGGAAATGAGGCTTAGTTAGGCAGGGTCTCTTGGAGATATGCCTTCAGAAAGGCTTTGTTTGAGGCAAGGGGAGTTTGTGCAAATAGACTGCAGCCAGCCCATCATTGAAAAATTACTCTAGTAGGAAAGTTTTGATGTAAATTTATTTATTTATTTTACTTGTACATATCTATTCTATTTATTTTATTTTGTTAGTATGTTTGGTTTTGTCTCCCCCCTTTTAGACTGTGAGCCCACTGTTGGGTAGGGACTGTCTCTATATGTTGCCAATTTGTACTTCCCAAGCGCTTAGTACAGTGCTCTGCACACAGTAAGTGCTCAATAAATACGATTGATGATGATGATGATGATGATAGCCTAACATGACTAACTCTCATAATCAGAGTTTGGATGGTGCGAGATTTCAACAAGTAGACTGAATTCTATTTTTTTGTTTTCACTTATATACTTTCACCCAACATTCATTTTAGCATATTGGACTGATCCTTACATCATTTAAGTCCTGTGTTCAAATATTGGTTTCCAAGCATTCTCTCTTTATCAGTATGTAGCAGTGTATATCTCTCACCTACAGGATTTCCATCCAATTATTCTCACAGTTCAATGAGATGTCACAAGTCTTCTTTGAAATATTTGATCAAAGATGAATTCCTAGACAATAAATATTACTTAAGAATATTGAGAAGCAGTGTTTCCTAGTGGATAAAGCACAAGTCTGGGAGCCAGAAGGATTTGAGTTCTAATCTGAGCTCTGTCACTTCTCTGCTGTTGTGACCTTGGGCAAGTCACTTAACTTCTCTGGACCTCACTTACCCCATCTGTAAACTGGGGATTAAGATTGTGAGCTCCATGTGGGACATGGGCTGTGTCCATCCTGATTAGCTTGTATCTACCCCAGCCCTTAGAACAGTGCATGGTGCATAATAAGCTCTTAACAAATACCATAAAAACAATAAAAACACATTTAGGTGAACTAGTGACTATCTCTCCTCAACCAGTTGTTCTGTGATGTCCCACACTTATATGGCCTTTGCAATGAGTCTATAAAAATTTTGCAGAGTCAGGGCACTATCTGCAGAACTGGTAAACATATTTTTGAGAATCAGGGACATTGCCAAAATAGCAGAGAAAATAGTAAAGAAGTATCCTTAGTTGAATGGCTTCAGATGACTTAAAACAGAAATTTAGGAATGAGCTGTAAAAGCCAATGAGATGGGAATCCTACCTTGAGTTGCCACTGTGAATCTTGATACTCTTTGGTGAATTTAGGGTTTTACCATCCTAGCTCTTAGATCGTCACATTATAAAGCTGCTTTAGAGATGAAGGACACAATGCACTTTTGGGATAGACAGGTTGGATATGTGGTTACAAAACAAGTAAATCATTTAGGTAAAACTTCTCAGGGTAATCAAGGTCAGTTGGCAGCTGACCTACCACGTTCAGTTAACAAAGACCATGTGACCATTTGCTCTGGCAGAGGACTGAAAACTTAATGCCTGGAAGACAGCTCATTGACCATCCTCTTTGCAAATCTGTAGCTGCAGAAAATAGGAAAGACCACTAGGAGACCCTTTGATTAAGGCCTCTCCATCCCTCCTTCCAGTCTACAACTTTACAGGTTTCTCTTTGAGCTGCAGACAGACATTTAAAGGGGATGCCGTACAAGTTCACAGCTCTATTATAATGCTTAGGATTCTTTCTCCTTCTCTCAGAGGAATTTACTTTTTTTTCTTGAAACATGTGCCAAAATAGTTAAGCCCAGGGCTATTTGGGAGATTATCTGTGTCTCTGCCTAATCAATTCCTTTAATATAGGAGCAGCCTTGGGGCCAATAATACTGAATCAGATTCTCCAGATGTGTGTCCATATATGGAAGAGGTATATGGGTGTGCCAATATGCACACACATACCTGTGGGCCATACACCTGAACTAGATAGGTAGCAGCCCCTGAACCTTGGAGAAGCAGCGTGGTGTAGTGGATAAAGCATGGGCATGGGAGTCAAAAGGTCATAGGTTCTAATCCTGGCAGTGCCACTTGTCTGCTGTGGGCCTTGGGCAAGTCACCTCACTTCTCTGGGCCTCAGTTACTTCATCTGTAAAATGGGGATTAAGACTGTGACCCCCACTTGGGTATTATTATTATTATTATTACCCCGAGTGAAGCAGCGATACGGAGGGCAGGGGGAAATTTCTGAGTGCACGGATTGGGCTGCTGGCTACAGTTCTCCCTGCCTTTCATTCATTCAATCATATTTATTGAGTGCTTACTGTGCGTAAAGCACTGTACTAAGTGTATATTTATTGAGCACTTACTGTATACAGAGCAGTGTGTTAAGCCCTACAATTGAATGAGAACACAATATAATAACATTTATGGAAATTATCTCATACCTACGGTGAGCTTACAGTCTTCCAAAGTGAAGTAAAAGGTCATCGGTCTCCCCCTGCCCCATTCATATTTTCTATCTGGTTAGCTCCAATATTATTAGTTCCTCTCCCCTATAAAATCTTCATCCTCTGGACTGGGCTTCTCATAAAGCTCTCCCTGTGTCTTTAAGACCTAGCTCTTCGTAGATCTAACTGTCTCAAGCCACCACTATGATCAAACCCCTTGCTGCCTCACTCTCCATCTGTTTTCTGTCCCACTATCCCTCTGTTATGTAAGAAGACAATTTTGTTCTACCTGTTTTGGTCACTGTATTCTCAGACCCTTTCTGCCTTTGTAGTAGTAGTAGTAGTTAGACTGTTAGCTCCACCTGGGTCAGGAACTATGTCTGATCTGATTAACTTGTATCTATTCCAGCACTTTGTGTCAAACACTGTTTTACATAGTTACTATCTATGAAGAGCCTGGAAAAAGTCATGAAATGTGCTGATGTAGCAATTGCCACAAAAATACCAATTGTCAACTCTATGGTGTTTCCAGTAACAATGCATATATCTGAAAGCTGGACAGTGAAAAAATGGGATAGAAAGAACATTGATTTTTTTTTTAAATGTGGTGTTGGAGAAGGCTTTTGCGAGTGCCTTGGACTGCCCAAAAAAACAAATAAACGGATTTTGGAACAAATTAAACCAAAGTGGTCTTTGGAAGGCTAAATGACTCGTCTTGGATTAGCATATTTTGGACACATAATCAGGAGGACTAATTCTCTGGAGAAGATGTAAATGCTAGGAAAAGTCCAGGGAAAACGTGGAAGAGGCAGACCGGCAGCTAGATGCATAAAGACCATAACAACAATAAGCAGAAGAACCATTAGAAAAGTTGTAAATTATAACAGAGGACAGGACGTTCTGGAGAAAGTATACCCATGGAGTCACCATGACTCGGAAGTGACTCAACAGCACCTAATGATAATGATATGTCAAATAGTGTTTTACTTATATTGACCCTTTAACAAATACCATAATTAGTAATAGCAATTGTAGGCAGTAGTAAGCAGAGAAGCAGCGTGGCCCAGTGGAAAAAGCCCAGGCTTGGGAGTCAGAGGTCATGAGTTCTAATCCCGGTTCCACCACTGTCAGCTGTGTGACCTTGGACAAGTCACTTAACTTCTCTGCTACCCCATGAGTTACCTAATCTGTAAAATGTGGATTAAGACTGTGAGCCCCACGTGGGCCAAACTGATCATCTTGTATCCTCTACCTGCCCCAGCGCTTAGAACAGTGCCTTGCATATAGTAAGTGCTTAACAAATACCATCTTTATTAGTATTATTAATATTAGTAGTATTGGTTGAGCACCTGCTGGGTCTGATGCACTATCCAGCCAAACTAGAGCCCACACCCAGAAATATTTCCTCATCCTGTAACTGAGGGAGGAGGACCTAGAAAGTAAGTCAGCATCTCTCCCTGCCCACCACTCATTCTACACACATTCCATTCAACTAGCACTCCCATCCTGTATGACAACGTTGACCAATGTTCCACGTGGCTCCTATTAGGAGCCAGGCACAAGCCCCCCACCTTAGAAGTGCAAGTTAGGAGCTCCCACCACACCTGACCTCTGTTGGTCATTGAGGTCATAGAGGCTTTGATCAGGGTGGATGGATGCACCATATATATCCTTGGATCTTGTTTTTTTTTTCTGTCTCCCCCTTCTAGACTGTGAGCCCATTGTTGGGTAGGGATCGTCTTTATATGCTGATGATTTGTACTTTCCAAGACCTTACTACATTGCTGCACACAGTAAGCGCTTAATAAATACGATTGAATGAATGAATGAATGTTTAAAAAGCTCTACAAGATTTGGAATGGACCAGCCACTGTGAAACTGTTCTAGACCTGGACAGGGCCCCACATCCAGCACGAGTGGAGCATGTCCTTGGAAGATAACCATTTCAAATTAGGGGAAGCTCAGCTCAAGGGGACAGCTTTGGTAGACAGCCTCTCTACCTTTTTTATGGCATTTGTTAAGGGCTATTTGCTAAATAGTGTTCTAAGCTCCGGGGTAGGTACAGGCCAATTTAGCTCAGGCGCATTCCCTGTCCCACATGGGGCTCACAGTCCAGGTAGGAGGGAGAACAGGTATTGAATCCCCATTTTACATTTGACTAAACTGAGGCACCAAGAAGTCAAGTGATTTTGCCCAAGATTACACAGCAAGCAATTGGCAGAGTCAGGTTTAGAACCTGGGCCCTTTGACTCCAAGGCCTGTGCTCTTTCTGCTAGGGCACACAGCTTCCCTACTTCCCCTGATCAACTCTATGGGCAATAGATAAGTTTAAAACGGTTAGTGAGGCAAGAGTCCACGCTCAAGACAGACCACAGGGGAAACTGTGGGAGGGTCTTGGAAACTGTAAAAATGGAGTTTGGAGAATGGAGTTTCTAGCTCTAGGTCTGGTGGCTGGGGGGAGAGGATTCTTTTGAGTCTCTCTTCTTCTCCCTTTCCTTCCCCACACTGAAAGTCATTTGTCACAGAGATGGAACTAGAATTCCCACTGTCATCACCAACCTGCCAGAACAGGATTTCCTGACGTGGCTGCCTTCCCTGACCTATTCCTGTGACTCATTCCAGAGCCTTTTCTGGCACTTGTGACCAGCCCCCAAGTCTATAGTGGGCTGGATTATCCTTCTGGCCTGGGTTAGGGAGCACTGAGAAGTCTCTCAGGTCGCCAGTCAACCCTGTCTCTGGGGTCCTCTGAACTGAAACTCTTTATGGTCTTTTGGCTTAATCTTCCTTGTCCAATCCCTTGTGCCTGAGTATCTGAAAGTCCACTTCTGGGCATATGCCTAATTACCTTCACTGACCCCCTCCACATCTGAAAGGGCAGCAGGACTTTCCTGACACCAAAGACCAAAAATATGGAGGTCTTGGGTGACTACTTTCTGTTTATGTCTCTCAGGCTGGTGACAATATTAAATGCCAGGTAGTTGTGGTAAGAAACATTTTACAATATTAAATGCCAGGTAGGTGTGGTAAGAAACCTATTTTTTTTCACATTCGCCGCTGCTCCCATCTATCTCTATATCCTTGGGTTGGTCGTCCCTAAATTCTCTTCCCTCCCCTCCATCTCTATCCTCCCTTCCCTCCAGCTCCAAGACCCCAATTATCCTACCCTCTCACCTTTCCTCCAGTCAATCAGAGGTATTTATTGAGTGCTTACTGTGTGAGAGCACTGTACTATGTTTCTGGGAGAGTACAATATAACAGAGTTGGTAACCACATTCCCTGCCCACAGTGAGTTTATAGTCTGAAACAGCATGTCTCTTGCCCTTTCTTCCCCTTCCTTTCTCTGTTCTAGTTTCAGCACCTCATCGTGAGCTTTTCTCCGGAGGTGAGCTGTGGAAAAAGTGGGAAGGGTGAGAAAGCAAGTAGCAGATGAGACTCTTTTGACTCAAACCAAACATTTTCCATTCATTTTAAGAGGCTGTCTTTAGATTGTGGGGGAATGAGAGGTGTAAGAAACAAGAGAAAAGGAAGACTTGAATCTGTTCTGAAGGAGGGGCTAGACATAGAGCTGACCAACACTTTCACACAGGTGCCTCTGCCACCCAGATTATCTAAAGATTCCCCAAGACGGATCTTGCAAACCTAGTTCCTGTGTTGTGCTTCTGTTCTTGTCACAGCCCCAATTGAAACAATTAGTGCATTATGTGGGTTGTTTGGGCTGGGTCTTTCTAACCACTATCCATCATTTTTAAATCTCTGGGGATGGTCAGTTTCTGAACTGGGTAGGGCCTGGATAGAGGGATAGAGTGCCTCATGACCCAGGCCTGCCATGTCTATAAGGAATTCAACAGAGACACATTAGAGGACGGAGTCCTCTCTGTCTATGGAGAAACCTTTCACAGTCAGTGGTATTTATTGAGCACTTACTGTGTGTAGAGCACTATATTAAATGCTTGAGAGAATACAATGTAACAGTAAACAGACACATTCCCTGCACAAAATGAGCTTACAGTTTGGAAGTCTCTTCTCCAGTAGCTGACTCCTCCAAAGAGGAGGGCCATGTTGATGGCAGCCAAGCAACCCTTCCCCACACTCGGGATCACCTAGCAGGACTCAGGGTTCCACTGCACCTCTATCCTGCAAGTGTTCCAGAACTGTCTTACCAGTAGAATGGTTTCCCCTGGAACTAGAGGCAATGATTCTGCCTCTTGCACCAACCTGGCTTTTTTAAAAATGGTATTTGCTAAGCACTTACTGTGTGCCAGGCACTGGCACTGGGGAAGATGCAAGCTAATCAGGTTGGACACAATCTGTGTGCCACAAGGGGCTCACGGTCTTAATCCTCATTTTATCAATGAGGTAACTAAGGCACAGTCAATTCGTGGAGTAACCGGGGTTAGAAACTGGGTCCTCTGACTCCCAGACATGCGTTGTTTCCAGAGTCATGCTACGTCTCACAGTGGACCCAAACTGGTCCGTAACAGTCTCATTTTCAGGAGCTGATGCAGACTTATGCAAAGTTTGATCCCTCAAATTGGACGCTGACATATTTAAGCCACTTTCTTTGGGCTGGGATAATTTGCCAAGCAGTCCCAATGCTTCTGATTTGATCTTGGGTTCCTCCAAGTTGTTATTGTCTTCTGATTTGCTTAATCTAGTGCAGAATCAATGAATGAAAGCACACTTTGAGTGCCTTCATAGCTAAGCATCATGATATGCATGTGGAATGCTATCACGGATCATTCTTCCTAATGTCCCTCTCTGATTGTTGATTGGCAAGAGTTAGCATTTGTTTGTTTAGAAATTCACAAGGAATTCCTGATTTCTATTACCTGCTTTGCAGGAATCAAATTAGGAAACATCCCATTCTACTGCTAATGACTATGTTATGTCTGGTACAATGTGATATTTGATGGAGCTATAGGAAAAAGAATAGGCAAAAGGCAACACTCTGTGGCTAAAGAAACATTTATTTTATTCTTTAAACTAGAATAGGTCTGACAGTGCGCTACTGAGCTGGCTCCTCTCATTTCTCCTCATTTGAGATGAGAGAAGAATTTTTAAAAAAATGAAAACAGCTGTAACAGGAACAAAACCAGCTCTGAACATGTAAAGGTTGCTAAAGAAGCTGAAGTGAGGATGAATACCTCTACAGACAAGAAACTCTTTAGTAGATCATGTAGTGGTATTTCTTCAGCACCTACTGAACGCAATACACTACAATGAGGTTTTGGGAAATACAACAGACATATGAGACATGTGCTTCATTGAGATTTGCATTCCCTATACAGTTTTCCTAAAAACGTTACCTGAAATCCATGCTTGCCACTTCCCTTGTACAAATATTACCATTTTCACAGGGTGATACCTATTTATCTTCAGAAGTCGGTTTTCTGCTCCATAGCTTCCTGATGGCATTTTTCATCTGGGCATTTCTCAGGGTGTAGATAAGGGGGTTTAGCATAGGGGTTATAATTGTGTAAAATAGTGCAATAGCTTTATCCAAGGGGAAGGTGGAGGCAGGCCGCATATACATAAATATACATGGAACGAAGAACAGGACAACGACGATGATGTGGGAGACGCAGGTGGAGAGTGCTTTGTGCCTACCCTCTTTACTGTGTGTTTTCAGGGAGCGCAGGATCACGATGTAGGAAATCATCAACATGACGAAGTTTGACAGGCAGAGCAACCCACTGTTGGTGGCTACAAAGAGGCCAAGGGTGTGGGTGTCCATGCAGGCAAGGTTCAGCAAAGGGTTCAAATCACACATGAAGTGATCAATGACGTTGGGGCCGCAGAAGGGTAAACCGATCATGAAGAGAATCTGGATGGTCGCATGCACCAGGCCTCCTGTCCAGACAACCCCTATCAGCAGACCACACACGCGCCGGTTCATGATGGTCGTGTAATGCAGCGGCTTACATATTGCCACATAACGGTCATAGGCCATTACCGTGAGGAGAATGATCTCAGCGCCACCAAAAAAATGCTCTCCAAAGACCTGAGTCATACAGCCTTTGAAATAAATGATTTTCTTCTCACGGAGAGAGTCAGTGATCAGTTTAGGTGTGTTGACAGAAGAATAGCAGGCATCAATAACTGACAAATAGGCCAGAAAGAAATACATGGGGGAATCCAAAGTCTGACTGGCAGTTATGGTTACCGCAATGATCAGATTTCCCACCATGGTGATGATGTAATTGATTAAAAAGACAACAAAGATTACTTTCTGCAACCTTGGATTCGGTGTAAGTCCCAATAGAATGAATTCTGTCACGTTGTTTTCATTACCCATCAACTCAGGGTAGGCAGTGAAGGTATAGGTGAGAGCTGTGGATTCTGTATAGAGAATGATAGTTTTGCTTTGAAACGATCAAGTAACAGAACTCAAAGTACCACTTCTCTAGCATCTTGTCTCTTTTGCAGGCTCCTCCTCCCCCTCCCATCCTCTTACTGTGGGGGTTCCCCAAGGTTCACTGCTTGGTCCCCTTCTGTTCTCAATCTACACTCACTCCCTTGGTGACCTCATTCGCTCCCACGGCTTCAACTATCATCTCTACGCTGATGACACCCAGATCTACATCTCTGCCCCTGCTCTCTCCCCCTCCCTCCAGGCTCGCATCTCCTCCTGCCTTCAGGACATCTCCATCTGGATGTCCGCCCGCCACCTAAAGCTCAACATGTCGAAGACTGAGCTCCTTGTCTTCCCTCCCAAACCTTGTCCTCTCCCTGACTTTCCCATCTCTGTTGACGGCACTACCATCCTTCCCATCTCACAAGCCCGCAACCTTGGTGTCATCCTTGACTCCGCTCTCTCATTCACCCCTCACATCCAAGCCATCACCAAAACCTGCCGGTCTCAACTCCGCAACATTGCCAAGATCCGCCCTTTCCTCTCCATCCAAACTGCTACCCTGCTCATTCAAGCTCTCATCCTATCCCGTCTGGACTACTGCACCAGCCTTCTCTCTGATCTCCCATCCTCGTGTCTCTCTCCACTTCAATCCATACTTCATGCTGCTGCCCGGATTATCTTTGTCCAGAAACGCTCTGGACATATTACTCCCCTCCTCAAAAACCTCCAATGGCTACCGATCAATCTGCGCATCAGGCAGAAACTCCTCACCCTGGGCTTCAAGGCTCTCCATCACCTCGCCCCCTCCTACCTCACCTCCCTTCTCTCCTTCTACTGCCCAGCCCGCACCCTCCGCTCCTCCACCGCTAATCTCCTCACTGTACCTCGCTCTCGCCTGTCCCGCCATCGACCCCCGGCCCACGTCATCCCCCGGGCCTGGAATGCCCTCCCTCTGCCCATCCGCCAAGCTAGCTCTCTTCCTCCCTTCAAGGCCCTGCTGAGAGCTCACCTCCTCCAGGAGGCCTTCCCAGACTGAGCCTCTTCTTTCCTGTCCCCCTCGTCCCCCTCTCCATCCCCCCGTCTTACCTCCTTCCCTTCCCCACAGCACCTGTATATATGTATATATGGTTGTACATATTTATTACTCTATTTATTTATTTATTTATTTATTTATTTTACCTGTACATTTCTATCCTACTTATTTTATTTTGTTGGTATGTTTGGTTCTGTTCTCTGTCTCCCCCTTTTAGACTGTGAGCCCACTGTTGGGTAGGGACTGTCTCTATGTGATGTCAATTTGTACTTCCCAAGCGCTTAGTACAGTGCTCTGCACATAGTAAGCGCTCAATAAATATGATTGATTGATTGATTGATTGTCAATTTTCTTTGAACCCCAGGACAAGATGGGAAAGTATTTACTCTACTCAATTCATACATTGGGAAATCGAAGCACGTCAGGTTAACTAAACAACTCCTGAAATCCAAACGACAATTTCTCTCCCCCGCTTCAAAGGCTTATTGAAGGTGCATCTCTTCTAAGGGGCCATCTCTGACTAAGCCCCCCTTTTCTCTTCTCCCACTACCTTGTGCACCGCCCTGACCTGATCCCTTTATTAATTCTCCCAACCCCATGCCCAGCCCCACAACACTTACATATATTTCTGTAATTTATTTATTTATATTAATATCTGTCTCCCCATCTAGACTGTACACTCACTGGTGGGCAGGGAGTGTCTATTTTTCTTATATTGTACTCTCCTAAGTGCTTAGTACAGTGTTCGGTACACAGTAAGCATTCAATAAATAAGATTGAACGAATGAATGTACTTACCCAGAGGTGTCCTAAATGGTCCTAAGTGGTGGAGTTGGCAACACAGTCAATATCTTCGGAGCCTTTTTTGATGCAGTCATCCCTGGAGTACACTCTGTTGATTTACATACCCTTTTCAGTAGACAAGAAGCTCAGTAATTCTGTTTATTCCAGTCTCATAAATGTCAACTGATAACCACATTCACATTCCCCCTAAGAGAAAAGTGCATTAGGTTGATGGTTCAGGACCTTCTAAAATCCTACTGGGCAGAGGATGATATACAGACAAGATAGCAGACAAGAAACCTATAACCTTTTGTATTCACCTGATGCTCTTCTGTGATTATTTCTCTTCTTATGGCACCTCTAGGTTTCTTCCTCCTTCTTACGGGATCAGTGCACATATATTTTCTGGAGAAAGAAGGAAAGACAGTTCTGCCAAGGAAATAGATAGTAGGTAACCCAGGAATCTCACATAGAAACATGAAATACACAATTAACTCAAAATTTAATATAAAACAATAGCAGACTCCCTTCCCATTGATAGGAGTGGTAATTGCTACCTCTCCAACTTCTACTGGTGGTAGGGCCAAGCTTGAAGTCTCTGTTATAAGTTTTAATGCATAGATATTGGTACAAAGAAAATATTGGAAGGTGATATCCAACCTTTCGAAAACAATCAAGCTCTGGGAAAAGACTTGAATAATGGCTGAGGGCAGGAAATGTGTCTGCCTATTGTTATACTGCATTCTACTTAGTGGTTAGTACAGTGCCTTGCACACAGTAAGTGCTCAATAAATATGACTGATTGGTAGTCCTTTTTTATAAGGTATTTTTAAGTACTTACCATGTGCCAGCACTGTACTAAGTGCTGGGGTAGATACAAGCTGATCAGACTGGACTCAGGCCCTCTCCCACATGGGGCTCCCATTAATTTTCATTTTACAGGTGAGGTAACTGAGGCACAGAGAAGTTAAATGCCTTGTGCAAGGTCCCACAGCAGACAGGTGGCACAGCTCGGATCAGAATCCTGGTCTTTCTGATTCCCAGCCTGTTCTCTATCCACTAGGCCACACCCCTTCCTAAGTCCTTGGTGGCAAATGCACAGTAGCCCTGCTGGAACAAGGAACCTCAGATAGGTCACGATGTGGACAGTGAGTAGATGAGAACAACAACTCTCTCCTCGACCCCCTCCAGTCTGGCTTCCATCCCCTACATTCCATGGAAACTGCCCTCTCAGAGGTCACCAATGACCTCCTGCTTGCCAAATCCAACGGCTCATACTCTGTTCTAATCCTCCTCGACCTCTCAGCTGCCTTTGACACTGTGGACCACTCCCTTCTCCTCAACATGCTATCTGAACTTGGCTTCACAGACTCCGTCCTCTCCTGGTTCTCCTCTTATCTCTCCGGTCGTTCTTTCTCAGTCTCTTTTGCAGGCTCCTCCTCCCCCACCCATCCTCTTACTGTGGGGGTTCCCCAAGGTTCACTGCTTGGTCCCCTTCTGTTCTCAATCTACACTCACTCCCTTGGTGACCTCATTCGCTCCCACGGCTTCAACTATCATCTCTACGCTGATGACACCCAGATCTACATCTTGGCCCCTGCTCTCTCCCCCTCCCTCCAGGCTCGCATCTCCTCCTGCCTTCAGGACATCTCCATCTGGATGTCTGCCCGCCACCTAAAGCTCAACATGTCGAAGACTGAACTCCTTGCCTTCCCTCCCAAACCTTGTTCTCTCCCTGACTTTCCCATCTCTGTTGACGGCACTACCATCCTTCCCGTCTCACAAGCCCGCAACCTTGGTGTCATCCTCGACTCCGCTCTCTCATTCACCCCTCACATCCAAGCCATCACCAAAACCTGCCGGTCTCAGCTCTGCAACATTGCCAAGATCCGCCCTTTCCTCTCCATCCAAACTGCTACCCTGCTCATTCAAGCTCTCATCCTATCCCGTCTGGACTACTGCACCAGCCTTCTCTCTGATCTCCCATCCTCGTGTCTCTCTCCACTTCAATCCATACTTCATGCTGCTGCCCGGATTATCTTTGTCCAGAAACGCTCTGGGCATATTACTCCCCTCCTCAAAAATCTCCAGTGGCTACCAATCAATCTGCGCATCAGGCAGAAACTCCTCACCCTGGGCTTCAAGGCTCTCCATCACCTCGCCCCCTCCTACCTCACCTCCCTTCTCTCCTTCTACTGCCCAGCCCGCACCCTCCGCTCCTCCGCCGCTAATCTCCTCACTGTACCTCGCTCTCGCCTGTCCCGCCATCGACCCCCGGTCCACGTCATCTCCCGGGCCTGGAATGCCCTCCCTCTGCCCCGCCGCCAAGCTAGCTCTCTTCCTCCCTTCAAGGCCCTGCTGAGAGCTCACCTCCTCCAGGAGGCCTTCCCAGACTGAGCCCCTTCCTTCCTCTCCCCTTCGTCCCCCTCTCCATCGCCCCATCTTGCCTCCTTCCCTTCCCCACAACACCTGTATATATGTATATATGGTTGTACATATTTATTACTCTATTTATTTATTTATTTATTTTACTTGTACATTTCTATCCTATTTATTTTATTTTGTTGGTATGTTTGGTCTTGTTCTCTGTCTCCCCCTTTTAGACTGTGAGCCCACTGTTGGGTAGGGACTGTCTCTATGTGTTGCCAATTTGTACTTTCCAAGCGCTTAGTACAGTGCTCTGCACATAGTAAGCACTCAATAAATATGATTGATTGATTGATTGATTGATTGATTTAGGAAGATATCAAGCTGGGGTTTCAGCAAAGAGATACTACCAAGATTAATGCTAATAATAATAGTAACAACAATAATAACAATAGTGGTATTTGTTAAGCATTAGTCTGTGCTAGGCACTACACTAAGCCTGGGGTGGATACAAGCAAATCGGGTTGGACACTGTCCCTGTCCAATGTGAGGCTCACAGTGTCAATGCTCATTTTATAGATGAGCTACCTGAGGCCCAGAGAAGTGAAGTTATTTGCCCAAGGTCACACAGAAGACAGGTGGCAGAGCCGGAATTAGAACCCATGACTTTGGTTGATGAAAATGGCAGTGGTTTAAAGACTACCTACCACAAAATAGGAAATGCATCAACACCTCCGAGCTACTGATGATCAAGTCAAAACAATTGTTTACAAAATCCTGCCATGAGATTTAGAGTTTAGGCTAGGTTATGCAGATAAACAGTGGTGGGATACCAGAGTGGAAGAGATCTGGTAAATGCTGAATGCCACAGTCCAAGGGCAAGGGAGAACAAGGAGGGAATTCCCATTTTACAGATAAGGAAACTGAGGTACAGAGAAGTGAAGTGAGTTGCCCAAGTTAACCCAGAAGACAAGTGGCAGAGTTAGGTTAAAATCCAGGTCCTATGACTCTAAATCCCATACTCTTTCCACTAGGCCACACTGCTCCCAGTTGCAATATGTTTTTAAAAGAATCATTTCGAGACAGTATCAAGTGAATGTAAATAAGACGTATACTTGACTATTTTTGTGAGCTATAACAGTAGAATCTATTTGTAGACACCACCAAAAATATTAAAGAGTAATGATGAAAATGTGTTTTTTTGAATGTGAATGCAAAATAAAAATCAGGAAGACTAGAAAACTTACACTAGTCAGATTTGTTGACGCTGAAAAGGTCTGAAAGAGTGAGGTTTTATCCTATTTCTCTGCTTACCTCTTCACATGGTAAGGTCCTTTACAGATGAAAGACAAAATAGGCCTTTAAAGCAGAAAATTCAGATTGTCTAGCTACAGTCAGCAGTCAGCAATTCATTTTAATAAATCTTCTCAGGGAAATGCATTTAGTTGTAGAAATTCACATCCTGTTCACCAGACCTCTTTGCTCATTAAGGAGACAGGACAATGAATAGACCATGGAGGACATTCTGAACATCCCCTTTTCAAAGCTATAACCACAAAATAAGAAAAAATTGGAGTTAACAGCTCTCCCTCCAGCCCCACTCTCAAATTGCTCTTACTCAGATTATTCTTTAGGTTACAGAATGGCATTTAAAGTCGCCTCTATAGGAGTGTGGGGACCTATTGTAATACTTAAGGCTCTGAGTCTCTGTAGAATTTCTTACCTCCCTTTCTGGTAAGATCTTTATGCCAAAAGCAGTAGTTATGCCTTATGTGAATTTGGCTAGTTCTTTGGGAAAATACCTGTGTCCTTGACTAATTGGTTCTTTTCATTACGAGCATCATCTTGTAACAGGTTCTTGGCTACATTCTTGAAAGTGGCATCGGTTATTATGTAGACTCTGACATTAACTCCCATCGTGGGCGGGGCAGTGGGGTTGAGAGGGCTCAGCACCCTGTGGATATGTTTTGAACAATAATGATGTATAAGATTGCATCATTTGAATGGACTGTCCCTGATTCTATGTCTATTCTGTGAATTCAGAGAGGATTGCTGCAGTCCCCCATTGAATTTATCATCTTCCATGTGAGCCTAACTGGGGTTCAGACTCTGAAGAGACTTCTGGGGATGAAAACCCCAGCTAGGTGAATTCCTACTGTGGACAAAACACCTGCCAGCAGTTCATCCATCAATGAAGTTCACAAAAGGGGTTCATTTACTAGTACACTTACCTTGAGAGCTTTTGATAGAACAGAGGACCTTCCCATCTCCGCCATTCGGGATGGCACGGCCACCCAGGTGATTGACAGCTGCTGCTGGGAAGTCCCTCAACTCTTCCTTCTCAGTCTATAAATTCCCTGCAATGAGAAGCCTCTATCTGCAGGCTGGACCAGGAAAGAGAGGCAACAGACAGACCACCTAGATAGATAATACTAATAATAATAATAATGGTATTTATTAAGCTCTTCCTCTGTGCCAGACACTGTACTAAGTGCTGGGTTTGGGTAGAGACAAATTGGATTGGACACAGTCTCTTGTCCCACTTGGGACTTACCTGAACGTTTGACCTTTTAGTTGTTACTACAGTGAATCTTAATCTTTACAATACTTCTTGTCTCTCATGTCATTTTAACTTCCCTGAAATCTCTCAGCTCTGATGGGAGATGCAAAGATCTTTCACTTGTAATACCCACATCACTATCTAATTTTTTGTACATTTTATCTTTGTGTGTTTGTGTGACCTACATCCACCCTGCTCATCGATGAGTGACAGTAGTATTTTATTCTATTATAAGCCTCATGCTAAACCCCTAAATCTACATTCTGAGAAATTCAGAAGTGAAAAGCTTCATGGAAGATGTATCGTGCAGGAAAGTGACTTTTATCATCCTTAAATGTCTCAGTACCATTAATTTATTGGCATTTGGAGAAATTTGTTGAGATTTTATGTTGATTTTTTGAGGAGAAATTTCCCCACTATTGATCAAGAGGATGTTGGACACTGAAATAACTAGATCATACATGCAGACAAGCACACTGTAACCCTTCTCCCCAAGTGTCATGTTCATATTAATGTCAGTCTCCCCATCTAGACTGTAAGCTCATTTTGGGCAGGGAATGTGTCTGCTAATTCTCTTGTATTACACTCTCCCAAGTGCTTAGAACAGTGATTTGCACATAGTAAGCACTCAATAAAGACTATTGTTAGATTGATTGATTGGCAGAGAGAATGGATGATCCAAGAGTCAAGTCAACAAAGTCAAGTCTTCTCCATGTTCCGTAGCTGTCACAAGGTAGTAGTGGAGAACACCTTCCCTGCCCCTAAACATGAATTCAGAGATGCTGAGATGCTTTTAAGTCTCTTGGGGTAATGACTTTGGCTGAGGAATAGATAGGGATGGTTAGAGCTGTGATGATTTGCTGCAGCTCTCCTTAGCTTCCCCAAAATGCCCCAGACTTAGCCTTTCACCTCACTGATTTTTCAGTGTTTCGAGAGGCCTTACTTTGGCCAGCAAGCAGCCGGGACTTCTGGTTGTGAAGTGGCCAATCAGTTCTCTGAAGTAACCAAATGCAAATCTTCTATAGAGATGGAGAGGCATAGAAGGAAGAGTTGAGATGTTTCTTCAAGCAAGAGGGGAAGAATCAAACTTTACTTGTAAACTTCGATTTCAAAATCTGCTTACAGATGGGTTTCCAAATTTTAGATCCTGCTGGATGTGCTCCCTCTAGTTATTTGTAGCATATCCCACGGCTCAGTGGAAAGAGACCGGGCTTTGGAGTCAGAGGTCATGGGTTCAAATTCCGCCTCTGCTATTTGTCAACTGTGTAACTTTGGGCAAGTCACTTTGGAGAGGGATAGAAGGAAGTGTTGAGATGTTCTTTCAAGCAAGAGAGGAAGAATCAAACTTTACTTGTAAACTTCAATTTCAAATTTTGCTCACAAATGGGTCTCCAAATTTTAGATCCTGCTGGACATGTTCCCTCTAGTTATTTTTAGCATATCCCATGGCTTGCTGGAAAGAACCCGGGCTTTGGAGTCAGAGGTCATGGGTTCAAATCCTGGCACTGATAATTGTCAACTGTTCGACTGAGCAAGTCACTTCACTTCTCTGTGCATCAGTTACCTCATCTGTAAAAAGGGGATTAAGACTGTGAGCCCCCCGTGGCTCAACCTGATCACCTTGAAATCTCCCCCGCACTTAGAACAGTGCTTTGCACATAGTGAGCACTTCATAAATGCCATTATCATTATTAATATCTCAAGAGCCCAATTCTCCCTTCCTGCTGATCCTGGTGCCAGGTCATACTTGTTCCTGCACTCACTACCGAGTCCCCTAAAGGGTGTGACCTCCATGGTATCCTCAGCAGGCTACATATGAAATAGTAATGATAATGATAATTGTGAAATTTGTTAAGTGTTTACTATGTGCCAGGCACTGTACTAAGTTCTTGGGTGGATATATGCAAATCGGGTTGGATACTATCCCTTTCCCATGTAGGTATTTGATTGGATTATGGATGTGCCTGGGCTCCCCTATCTGATTGACCTCCATCTTGTTAAAGGGAGTGATTTACAACTTGCTAATGAGTTGACGATTCCTTTGGAAGATTTCCTAGTTCTAGAATGCAATCTGAAGCAATATGGGAGAGTTTGGGTTCTAAACCTGGCCCTGCCACTTGTCTACCTTGCTCCTTGAGTCAAGTGCTTAGTACAGTGCTCTGCACACAGTAAGCACTCAATAAATATGATTGAATGAATTAATGAAATCAATTCTCTGTGTCTAAGTTACCTCATTATAAAATGGGGATTAAGTCTGTGAGCCCCATGTGGGATGTGGACTGTATCCAACCTGATTAGCTTGTCCTTAACCGAGCACTTATTACAGTGCCTTTATATACTGTGATTTATGTATTTATATATCTATTCATTCATTTCTATTAATGTCCGTCTTCCCCTCTAGACTCTGAGCTCATTGTGGGTATGGAATGTGTCTGCTTGTTGTTATACTATACTCTCCCACGTGCTTAGTTTACCATAGTGCTTTAGACATAGTAAGCACTTAATAAATACAATTGAATGAATGAATTAATGCCTGGCATACAGTAAGCACCTACAAAATACCATTAAAACATAAAACATTACAAAACAAAAGAAAAAAAAACTCTACAGCTTCTTACCCCTTTTGACCAAGACATAGTGGTAACAGCCAGTCAGTAAATCATATTTATCGAGTGCTTGCTGTTTGCAGAGCTCTATACTTAGTCCTTGGAAGAGTGCAATATAGCAATATAACAGTCACATTCCTTGCCCACAATGAGTTTAATGTCTAGAGGGGGAGATACACATTAATATAAATAAAATTATAGATGTGTATGCAAGTTCGGCGGGGCTGGGAGGGAGGAGGAATAAAGGGAGCAAGTCAAGGCGATACAAAATGGAGTGAAAGAGGAAAGTCAGGGAAGGCCTTTTGGAAGAGATGTAACTTCAGTGAGACTTCAAAGAGGGAGAGAGTAATTGCCTGTTGGTTATGAAGAGAAAGGGAATTCCAGTACTGAGGCAAGATGTGGGTGAGAGGTTGATGGCGAGATAGATGAAATTGAGGTCCAGTGAGAAAATTGGCATTAGTATTAGGAGAATGAAGTCTTCAGGAAGATTCCAGGTGCGCTGGAGCCTTGTGTGCTTTGAAGGGCCACTTTAATGGGCACCATCTCTACTTCTGACTGATTCCCATTCTTAAGTGGATGTTATCTACAGAGACCTTCAATGTAGATGAGCTGGCATTTGTGGACAATATTTTCATCCATGCACTCTGTCAGAATTAATGCATTACTTCTGGCTAAATCCATGAAATACCCAAAGATTCTCTTTGGGTGTGAAATATTCCTTCTCCACAAAATGTGGTCACTGGGGGCCAAGGGTTGGTTAGGTTTGGGAATGGAACAGGGAACATCCAGGAATAGGACTGGTGAATCTGGACTAAACTGTCCATCAGAAAGACCCCTGTCAATCAGGCTAGAAGAAAGGCACGGTTGGAATGTAAGCCCAACTTTTGCCTGAATTTAAAGAGAAATCTGTTAAACAGAGAACAAAATAGAACATTCAGTAAAACCAAGTGGACTTACCATACATAATAAAACCAAATATTAAATAAACATGGAATGGATTAATTTTAGTAGGACTGTACTCTCTTCGTCTTTTTTTTGTTTTCTGAACTGATAAATTTGCTTCCTGCTGCCAAGATGTAACACTGGCTATTTTCCTAAGGGAGCATTCTATTGGTCAGATTCAACTCTTTTTTCCTCTAGACTGTAAGCCTGTTGTGCGTGGTGAATGTGTCTACCAACTATGTTATATTTTACTCTACAGAGCACTTAGTACAATACTCTGCTCAGAGGAAGTGCTCAATAAATACCATTGATTGATTTTGTCTATTAACAATGTTATCAACCTAAAGTGCCCACTGATGCCGTCTCCACTTGACAAATGTATGAAATCAGAGATGCAAGTCAGACAAGCAAGTGATCCATCTCTTTTGCTTGAAATACACAGACAAATGAGCTAGAAAATTTCCCTCCAAAACTATCTGAAAATTTTTCTCAGCTGTCTTCTCTGAATCACCAGTGGATATTTGGTTGCAAGGTTCTGGTGACTGGCAATTTGACAATGATCATAAGGGGAACAGAAATGATTTCTCTTTTGTGATAAAAATCCAGTGAAAATGTGTTTTTCCTTTCCTGTATCTCTACTCATTTTTCTAAAGCAAAATTCAGTTTGGCATCATCTTGGGCAAACCTTCTGCAAGGAGAGACTGGTCATATTCCCATAAGGCTGATTGGACAAAATGTTATGAGATTCCTGACTATCTGTAGAATCCAGTTTAAATGTGAGAGGAGAAATAGTGAATCTAATGACTCTGCTCAGGGCAGACCTAGAGCAAGGATAGACAAATCGAGTCAGGTAGAGATGTTTGCCACATTCTGGGAAAACTATATTCTTTCTGACTGACCTGGAGAAGTCACCAAGTTTTTAGTTCACTTAAAGGTCCTCCTTCATAAAGGATCAAGATGTTCTGAGAGGAGGATCTTGAGCTAATATTGCAGAGAAAGATTGGCAATCACTGGAAATTGGACTAAAATTCATTGCTGCTTTAAATCCAGACTTTACTCCAAGAAAATAGATCTCAGATTTAGTTTGGGTTTACCCAGAAGCCACCTGGGATCTTATGGAATCTCAGACCTGGTGCTTTTCTAGTTTCTAGGATTTTGTATCTTTGGCAGGGATAAGAAAATTAAGCTGAGAGACATGGTTGTGGCTGGAATGGAGTAGCCACCAGTTCCATGTTAACCGTGTTAGGCTTGTGTCTGTTTTACCTCAAGGAGACTGTAACTGGAGCAAGCCATTGCTGGAGTTGGGTGAACAAGGAACAGAGGAATAAATCCACATCTACAAAGGCAAAGAAAGTGAATATTTGGATGGGTCTTTAATCACTCCTCCCAAGCAAAAGAAGTCACACTTTGTTTTTATCTTAGACAAATCAGGATACTATAAATTGATCAATTTACTGAGCACCTACTGTGTGCAAAACACTGTACTGAGCACTTGGGAGAATACAGTCGAATTAACAGACATGGTCCTTGCCCTTAAGGAGCTTGCATTTCAGCAGGGGAAATAGATACTGAAATAATGTAGAGAGACGAGGAAAGAGCAAAAGGGGATGCCTACATGAATTAATGATTGAAGAATTTATTATATAAGATGTGGACATAAGTGTTATGGAAGCCTGAGTTTGTAGGTACTCTGATGGCACCGAAGTGCTAAGATGGCAATTGAAGGAAACATAGCCTGAGGAGAGGAAATAATTAATCAGAGTAGATCTCGTTGTCAGAGATATGATTTCAGTAACAGTTTGAAATTGGGAAGTTTGAGGAAGTGGGGGAAGGGGTTCTGTAGGATTTGCAGAGTGAGGGAGTTCCAGGCAGAAAGAAAAAAGACATGAGAAAGCAATCCCTAGCCGAAGAGACAAGAATGAAGCACCGTCTGGGAGGAGAAAAGAGTGCTAGTTGGGTGCAGTGAGAAAAGAGAGTGGATAAGTAAGAAGGACAGAGTTTATTGAGTGTTTTAAAGCCAGTGATTAGTAGTTCCTACTTAATGTGGAGAGGACTGGAAAACCATTGGAGGTTTTCAAGGAGCAGAGAGATGTGGCAGAACAACATGTTAGAAAGATCAACATTTTAGAGAACCAGTGTGGCCAAAGGATAGAGCACAGGTCTGGGTGTCAGAAGGACCTGAGTTATAATATCTGCCCTGCTCTTAGCTTGCTCTGTGACCTTGGGAAAGTCACTTCACTTTTTTGTGCCTCAATTACCTCATCTGTAAAACGGGGATAAAGACTGTGAGCCCACTTTGGGACATGAACTGTGTCCAACCTGATTAACATGTATCTATCCCAGCACTTACTATAGTACCTGGCACATAATAAGCACTTAACAAGTACAATAAAAATAAATTCTGGTCTCAGAATGAAATATGGATAGGAGAGTAGAGTAACTGATGTGGCTGTCAATACAGGAGTATGTCTCTGAGAGGGAATATCCTGCCTGCTACTTGCTAAAGTACTTTATCAAATGAGCTACTGAGGTTGGGGGACAATACTACAAACATCGTAGGAAATTATCCACTTTAATATTAATTAATTAATTCATTCAATTGTATTTATTGAGTGCTTACTGTGTGCAGAGCACTGTACTAAGCGCTTGGGAAGTACAAGTTGGCAACATATAGAGACGGTCCCTACCCAACAGCAGGCTCACAGTCTAGAATGGGGAGTCAGACAACAAAATCAATCAATCAATCAATCGTATTCATTGAGCACTTACTGTGTGCAGAGCACTGTACTAAGTGCTTGGGAAGTACAAGTTGGCAACATATAGAGACAGTCCCTACCCAACAATGGGCTCACAGTCTAGAAAGGGGAGACAGAGAACAAAACCAAACATATTAACAAAATAAAATAAATAGAATAGATATGTACAAGTACAATAAATAAATAAAGTAATAAATCTGTATAAACATATATACATATATACAGGTGCTGTGAGGAAGGGAAGGAGGTAAGGCAAGGGATGGGGAAGAGGGAGGAGGGGGAGAGAAAGGAGGGGGCTCAGTCTGGGAAGGCCTCCTGGAGGAGGTGAGCTCTAGGTAGAGCTTTGAAGGGAGGAAGAAGCTAGCTTGGCAGTTGTGCAGAGGGAGGGAATTCCAGGCCAGGGGGAAGACGTGGGCTGGAGGGTCGATGGCGGGACAGGCGAGAACGAGGCACAGCGAGGAGGTTAGCGGCAGAGGAGTGGAGGGTGCAGACTGTGCTGTAGAAGGAAAGAAGGGAGGTGAGGTAGGAGGGGGCGAGGTGATGGAGAGCCTTAAAGCCGAGAGTGAGGAGTTTGTGCCTGATGCATAGGTTGATTGGTAGCCACTGGAAATTTTTGAGGAGGGGAGTAACATGCCCAGAGCGTTTCTGCACAAAGATGATTCGGGCAGCAGCGTGAAGTATATAGATTGAAGTGGGGAGAGACAGGAGGATGGGAGATCAGAGATGAGGCTGATGCAGTAATCCACCCAGGATAGGATGAGAGATTGAACGAGCAGGGTAGTGGTTTGGGTGGAGAGGAAAGGGCAGATCTTGGTGATGTAGCGGAGGTGAGACCGGCACGTTTTAGTGATGGATTGGATGTGAGGGTTGAACGAGAGAGCGGAGTCGAGGATGACACCAAGTTTGCGGGCTTTTGAGACGGGAAGTATGGTAGTGCTGTCAACAGTGATGAGAATGCCAGGGAGAGGGCAGGGTTTAGGAGGGAAGATAAGGAGTCCAGTCTTGCACATATTGAGTTTTAGGTGGCAGGCAGACATCCAGATGGAGATGTCTTGAAGGCAGGACTAGACACGAGCCTGAAGGGAAGGAGAGAGATCAGGGGCAGAGATGTAGATTTGGATGTCATCAGCATAGAGATGATAGTGAAGCCGTGGGAGCGAATGAGTTCACCAAGGGAATGAGTGTAGATAGAGAACAGAAGGGGACCAAGCACTGATCCTTGAGGAACCCCTACAGTAAGGGGATGGGAGGGGGAAGAAACTCCTTACCATCAGCTTTAGAGCACTTAATCACCTTGCCCCCTCCTACCTTTCCTCACTACCCCCTACTATAACCCAGCCCAGATACTTCACTCCTCTCGTGCCAACCTACTCACTGTACCTTGACCTTGTCTATCTCATTGCCGACCTCTTGCCCACATTCTGCCTCTGTCCCGGTTGCCCTTCCTCTTCATATCCAACAGATGATCACTCTCCCCACCATCAAAGCCTCGTTGAAGACATATCTCCAAGAGGATTTTCCTATGAAATATGGATTAGAATGGAGAGAAATGGGAGGCAGGGAGGTTAGAAAGGAGGTGATTGTAGTGATCAAGATGGGTTAGGACAGTGCTTGGATTAACGTGGTTTGGATGGAGAGGAAAAGGCAAGCTTATTCGTGGCTTAGTGGAAAGAGCATGGGCTTAGGAGTCAGAAGTCATGGGTTCTAATTCCATCCCCGCCACTTCTCAGCCACGTTATTTTAGGCAAAGTACTTAACTTCTCTGTGCTTCAGTACCTCATTTGTAAAATAGGGATTAAGACTGAGAGCCCAATGTGGGACATCCTGATCACCTTGTATCTGATGCAGTGCTTAGAACAGTGCTTGGCACATAGCAAGTGCCTTACAAATGACATTATTATTGTTATTATTATTATTATCATTATTATTATTATGATCATCCCTCAGTAAAGAAAAATGGCTTCTGTCAGGAGCTCCAGTGTGCTGTGAAATCCATCAGTCAATCGATCACATTTATTGAGCACTCACTGTGTGCAGAGCACTGATGCTGATGAAGATGGTATTTGTTATGCACTTAATTTGTGCCAAGCACTGTTCTAAATGTTGGGGTAGATGCAAGGTAATAAGGTTGGCCCACATGGGGCTCACGGTCTTCATCCCCATTTTACAGGTGGGGGAACTGAGGCACAGAGGACTTAAATGACTTGCCCAGGGTCACACAGCTGACAAGTTGCAGAGTTGGGATTAGAACCCATGACCTCTAACTCCCAATCCTGTGCTCTTTCCAGTAGGTCACACTGCTGCTCAAGCACTCTACGAAGTGCTTAGGAAAATACAATACAGCAGAGTTGGTAGACATGTTCCCTGCTCACAGTGAGCTCAATTATAAATAAATAAATTGCAGGTAGATACATAAGTTCTGTGGGGCTGAGGGAGGGGTGAATAAAGGGTGAAACTCCTAGTGAAATATTACCAATCGTACTAGCCATGCCGGTTGACAAGCTCTGAACTAAGTGGATAGAATACTGGATTCAGCATGTCTAAGCGCTTAGTACAGCACTCTGCACAGAATATGCACTCAGTCAATACCCTTGATTGATTGATAACCCTTGGCTGAAGGTGGGGTATGATACAAATTACTTAGCTTGATTTTTCTTTTGTCAAATGGGACCAAGGTGTTTTAAGAATGAGTGAAATATTAGGTATTAGAAATAAAGTATCTTGGGTTCTATGGAAAAAAACATTGCTAAAGAAATTCAATTATCTTTATCTTTCAGGTAAACCAGTTCTCTGTCGTGCAATCTCACTGGTATGTTCATCACCAACACTGAATCGATGGGTAAAACCAACAGTGTGACCGAATTCATTCTCCTGGGACTTACCCAGAATCCCGAGTTGCAGAAATTTTTATTTATTTTGTTCCTAATCATCTACCTGGTACCTCTTTTGGGAAACCTACTTGTGGTCATAACCATCTTGGCTAGCCAGAATCTCAGCTCTCCTATGTACTACTTCCTCTCATACTTATCTTTCATAGATGCCATCTACTCCACTTCCACTACTCCCAAAATGATTGTAGACAGCCTGTCTGCCAGGAAAGCCATCTCCTACGATGCCTGCATGGTCCAGCTCTTTGTATCACACTTCTTTGAAGGGATCAGAGACCATCCTTCTCATTGTGATGGCCTATGATCGTTACGTGGCCATCTGCAAAACCCTGCACTACTTGATCATTATGAACTGGCAGGTGTGTGTCCTACACAGTGATTTATCTTAAAGCATCTGAAGAACCCACTGGCTCCTTTCTTCTCCCACTGAAAAGAACAGCAACATAATTCCCAGAAAGTGATTCACTTCTCTCCTGATGTCATTTTGTGGGTCCACTACCCAGGGGGTGGCCTGGGTAGTGGGCTTCTTTCACTTAATAATTCAGATTCTCTTCCTATTCTGGCTGCACTTCTGTGGTCCCAATGCCATTGATGAATGACATTAGAGAAGCAGTGTGGCGCAGTGGAAAGAGAACGGGCCTGGGAGCCAGAGGTCATGGGTTCTAATCTTGGCTCCGCCACTTGTCAGCTGTGTGACTTTGGGCCTCTGGGCCTCTAGGCCTCAGTTACCTCATCTATAAAATGGGGATTAAAACTGTAAGCCCCATGTGGGACAATCTGATCACCTTGTATTTCCCCTAGTGCTTAGAACAGTGCTTCGCACACAGTAAGTGCTTAACAAATGCCATTATTATTATTATTATTATCATTATTATTGATCATTTTCTCTGTGACATGTACCCTTGTGTTGGAACTCGCCTACACAAACACCTATGTCCTGGGCCTATCAGTGGCTGCCAACCATGGCCTGATCTGCACTCTCTGTTTCCTCATGTTGGCCATCTCTTACATGGTCATCTTGAACTCCCTAAGAGGTTATAGTTCAGAGGGAAGGCGCAAAGCCCTGTCCAACTGTGGCTCTCACATCACAGTCGCCATGCTGTTCATTGTTCCCTGTATCTTCACCTTCATGAGGCCTGTTTCCACCTTCCCCATGGATAAAGCAGTGGCCGTATTCTATGTTTTCATTACTCTCAAGGTAAACCCCTTGATCTTCACCATGAGAAATGTGGAGGTGAAAAATGCCATGAGGAATGTATGGACCCAAAAAATGACATCAGGAGAAAAGTGAATCACTTTCTGAGAATTATGTTGCTGTTCTTTTCAGTGGGAGAAGAAAGGAGCCAGTGGGTTCTTCAGATGCTTTAAGATAAATCACTGTGGCTTAATCTCTTCTAAAAGAACCATACTTGAAGGTTTTAATGTATTCTGAATTGTCAGAACAATGAATGTCATTTCCTATATGTGTTTAAGTCTTCCTTTTCATTATTCACAATGATTAAAAGACTGCTTTCAGTATATTCTAGTGGTAATTGGAATCCTCTTAAGGGAAGAATAGAAAGGAAGACAGATAATTTTGGTAAATGGGAGAGCACTCAGGACTATATACTCAATAAGTGAAATCAATGTGTCCAGGTTGACATAGTAATGTCTTTATCCATGAAGGAAAAGATATATTTTTATTGGGATTTGGATAGACTTGACACAGCAGAGCTAGCATTCTGTGATGAAGAAAGAGGGAAGAAAACCTTAGGGACCACCTGGACTTGGGAAAATCAGTAAGAACAGCCCAAGCATGCTCAAGTGGGCCCTGCATCAGCTTTTTAATCAGCAAAATAGCCACCCACTTTCAGATGAAACAAAACCGGTCTTGAATATACTCCAACACAAACATAGCTCCTTATGGACAATATTACTCTTCGACAGTGAAACCTGAAAACTATTCAGATTATTGTTGCTACACATGATGTAGAATGCTTATCTGACCATCACTAAAGAAAATAATAATATTACAAGAATAACGAAAGTAATGAAAATTGTGGTATTTTTTAAGTGCTTACTATGTGCCAAGTGCTATACTGAGCCATGGAGTAGACACAAAATAACCTGGGTGGAGAGTTTCTGTCCCATATAGGGCTCACAGTCCAAGTTGGAGGGAGAATAGGTATTTAACCCCCATTTTTCAGTTGAGGAAACTAAGGCACCATGAGGTTAAGCCACTTGCTCAAGGTCACACAGCAAACAAGTGACAGAGGCAGGATTAGAACCCATGTCTTCTGACTCCCAGGCCTGTGTCCTTCCAATTAGGCCATGTTACTTCTCCAAATCCAATCCAAATTTAGTTTAGCAATCTCATAAGGTACCAAACAGTTAGTTAAATTGTCCAGATGGTTTGATGTCCATCTTCTGGAGAATTAAAATAACTGCAAGAGGCTTAATGGTGGCCTTCTTTAGCCCTATCTGAGCAAGGGATACCGTGTGTCACTACCAATGACACCATCACTTATTTTTCTATGTGAGATACTACCTTGGAAAGTATCTCAAATCTTATGTACTCTGTTACTTGGTCTCATCTGTAATTTGAATTGTAAGCTCCTGGAGGGCAGGGATCACGTATTATTTTCATTTTATATGACAAGCAGCACACATGACCTAGGGGAAAGAGTACTGGTCTGGGAGTCAAGTGACCAGAGGTTTAAACTTTTCTTCCACTTATTGTGTTACCTTGGGCAAGTCACTATTTTTGTGGTACTTAATAAGCACTTACTATGTGCCAAGCACTGTATTAAGCACTGGGGTGGATACAAGATTATAATAATTATGATATTTGTTAAGTGATTACTGCATGCCAGGCACTATACTAAGGTCTGGGCACTATACTGAGCACTGGACTCAGTCCATACCCCAAATCAGGCTCATAGTCAAAGTAGGAGAGTGTAGGATTTGATCCCATTTTACAAATGGAGTAACTGAGGTACAGAGAAGTTTAATGACTTCTCCAAGGTTGCACAGCAGAGAAGCGGCAGAGCAGGATTAAAACTCAGTTCCTTTGACTCCCAGGCCCATACCCTTTCCTCTGGGTCATGTTACTTCCCACTTAGCTTCTCTGTACTTCAGTTTCCTCATCTGTAAAAATGGGAATGAGATCCCTGTCCTCCTTCTCTCTTAGACTTGGAGCCCCACGTGGGACTGGAATTGTGTCTGATCTGCTTATATTGTGGTAATTTAAAGTAGAAGCTCTTTACCATTTGCTTTAAAGCACACGATCACCTTACCCCTTCCGACCTCACCTTGCTACTCTCTTACTCTTTAAAGGGCATGGGCTTGGGAGTCAAAGGTCATGGGTTTGAATCCCCACTCAGCCACTTGTCAGCTGTGTGACCTAGGGCAAGTCACTTAACTTCTCTGTGCCTCAATTACCTCACCTGTAAAATGGGGATTAAGACTATGAGCCCCACGTGGGACGACGTGATCACCTTGTATCCTCCCCAGCCCTTAGAGCAGTGCTTTACACATAGTAAGTGCTTAACAAATACCATTATTATTATTATTATTGTTATTATTATTATTACTTTAACCCAGCCCACACACTTCACTTGTCTAATGTCAAACTTCTCTTTCCCCCTCGATCTCGTCTATCTCGCCACCAACCCCTCACACATGTCCTTGCCATGGCAAGCCTCTTAACTTCTCTGTGTCTCAGTTACCTCATCTGTTCAATGGGGATTAAGATTGTGAGCCCCACGTGGGACAACCTGATTACCTTGTATCTACACCAGCAAGTAGGACGGTACTTGGCACATAGGAAGCACTTAACAAATACCATCATTATAATCATCATGTCCTAACTCTGGCCAGGAATGCCCTCCCTCTTCCTATCCAACAGACATTTACTCTCCCCCTGTCAAAGCCTTATTGATGGTACATCTCCTCCGAGAGGCCTTCCCTGACCAAACTCTCATTTCCCTCTTGACTTGCTCCCCTCATTCATCTCCTGACCCAGCCCCACAGAACTTATGCACACATCCATAATTTATTTATTTATATTAATGTCTGTCTCCCCCTCTAGACTGTAAGTTCAGTGTTGGCAGGGAATGTGTCTGTTAGATTGTTGAGTTCTCCACCCCTGTTCCCTCTCCCTCTCTCCAGGCTCGTATTTCCTCCTACCTTCAGGACATTTCCATCTGGATGTCTGCCCACCATCTAAAACTCAGCATGTCTAGGACTGAGATCCTTATCTTCCCTATCAAACCCTGTCCTCTCCCTGACTTTCCCATCACTGTAGACGGTACTACCATCCTCCCATCTCACAAGCCAGCAGCCTTGGTGCTATTCTTGACTCCGCTCTCTCATTCACCCCACACATCCAATCCGTCACCAAAACCTGCCAGTCTCACCTCCACAGCAATGCCAAAACCCACTGAGGCTTCTAGCACTGTGAGCTAATATCACTGGTTCTAATTCCAGCTCAGCCACTAATCTGCTATGTGACCTTAGGAAAGTCACTTCATTTCTCTGGGCCTCAGTTGCCTCCTCTGTAAAATGGGGATTAACTACTGCTCTCCCTTCAATTTAGACTGTGAGCCAGATGAAGGACAGGGATTGTATCTGATCTGATTATCTGCTATCTACCCCAGGGCTTAATACAGTCCTTGGTATGGAGTAAATATTTAACACCTAGTATCATTATTATCCTAGCTCCAGGGTCTAGACAGAGAGTATTTTTCCATCCTAAACAATTCGTTCTCTGGAGATGAAAATAGAAAGAAATCTCCGTGGCTCTCAGATTCTTGTTCTGAAGATGTAGGCATGATTATATTGGCTCTGAGGAACATAGGGACCCAATCCTTTGAGATTTTGACAGCATATCTGACAGTCCCCAGTAGCTATTAGGCAAATGGGTGGTAGGGCTTAATTGTCAATGCTCAGTCCAGAGAATATGAACTTATAGTCGGGGAATCCAGGTCCTTTAAATATAACCCAAGAGAAGCAGTCTGTCCCACCAAAACCTTTTGTCCCACTTATCCCAGCCACAGACAATAAAAGGCAACCTGTTGTAAACCTCCCTCTGGTTTCAAATAATAATAATAATTGTGGCATTTGTTAAGTGATTACTATGTGCCAGGCATTGTTCTAAGTGCTGGAGTGGTTACAAGCAAATTAGGTTGGGCATGGTCCCTTACCACTTGGGACTCGCAATCTTAACCCCCATTTTACATATGAGGTAGCTGAGGTACAAAGAAGTCAATTGATTTGCCCAAGGTCACACAGGAGATAAATTGCAGAGCCAGGTTTAGAACACTGATCCTTCTGAATCCCAGGCTCATGCTCTATCCACTAAGCCATGCTGTTTCCTTGCAAGGATAGGGTGAACTGTGGCCTGAGAACAAGTACGTACTCATGTTCTTTCAACCCAGGGAGTAAAAGGAAATAGAGATGTACTGGGAAATCAATCAATCAATCAATCAAATTCATTGAGTGCTTACTGTGTCCAGAGCACTGTACTAAGTGCTTGGAAGAGTACAGTACAATAAGTGGGTAGACACGTTCCTTGTCCACAAGGAGTGTGCAGTCTAGAAGGAGATGGGTGAGGCAGGGAATGTTGGGAAATATTTTCTAGCCTTATTTATTCATTCATTCATTCAATCGCATTTATTGAGAGCTTACTGTGTGCAGAGCATTCTGCTAAGTGCTTGGAAAGTACAAGTCTGCAACATACAGAGACAACCCAACAATGGGCTCTCAGTCTATAAGGGGGAGACAAACAACAAAAACAAAACATGTAGACAGGTGTCAAAATCATCAGAACAAATAGAATTAAAGCTATATGCACCTTATTAACAAAATAAATAGAATAGTAAATATTTGCCCGTAAAATAAATACAGTGATTAATCTGTACAAATATATACAAATGCTGTGGGGAGGGGAAGGAGGTAGGGTGGGGGTAATGGGAAGGAGGAGAGGAAAAATTATGAAAATTGAACACTACTAGTAAAGCATATTTAAAGTTATTTTCGTATTCAGTAACCCAAATAATAACTGGGGAATTTGTTCAGCACTTACTCCATGTCAAGCATCATACTAGGCTCTGTGATAAATACAAGATAATCAGTTCAGACACAGAACATGTCCCATCTGGGACTCATAGTCTAAGAGGGAGTGAAAACAGGTATTGAATCTCATTTCACAGATGAGGAAATTTAGGCACAAGGAAATATTTGCCCAGGGTCACACAACAGACAGGTGGCAGGAGTTGGGATTAGAATTCAGATCTACTTATTTCTTGTTGTGTGCTGTTTCCCCTAGGCCATACTGCTTCTCGGGCATGTCTGCAGGTCTCTGCCCAATATGTGGAAATATTGGCTGGAAATGTTGGCTAAAACTGGGTCTTGGCTGGATTAGGGGGGCTGGGTGATCTGTTCCTTATCATCCTCGGTGGTATTTAGTGAGTACTTAATGTGTGCTGAGCACTATACTAAGCACTTGGGAGAGTACAATACAAAAGACTTGGTAGATAGTTCCCTGCCCACAACAAGCTCACATGGAGTGGAACTGAGCAGTCTATGTAGGAAGGAGAACAGATATTTATTCCTCATTTTACTGATGAGAAAGTGAGGCACAGAGAAGCATCCAAAATCACTCAGGAAGCATGTGGCAGAGCTGCAATGAGAATACAGGTTCTGTGACTTCCAGGCCTCTGCCTTTACCACTGTGCCGCACTATAGTATGAGTCTTGTTATGTGTCAAGGTTTCTTGTAAGCTTTCCTTTCAAAGGTCCTTGAGACAGTTATCCAGGTTCAATCAATCAATCAATCATACTGAGCACGTACCATGTGCAGAGCACCGAATTAAACATTTGGGAGAATACAATGTAGCAATATAACAGTTATATTCCCTGCCCACAGTGAGTTTACAGACTAGAAGGGAAGACAGGCATTGTTCTGGATAAATAAATTAGAGATATGTACATAAGTGCTGTGGGGCTGAGGTAAGGGGTGAATAAAAGGAGCAAATCAGGAAGTTGCAGAAGGGAGTGGGAGAAAAGGAAATGAGGGCTTAGTCAAGGAAGTCCTCTTGGCAGAAATGTGTTGATCAAGGGTTGAGCAAGAGTTGCTCCAGTCTGGTGGCTGCTCTAGGAGGACACATGTATGGAGATGTGCCGAGCAGTCTAGTCCACTTTGCACAGACCAATGACAACCTGAAGGAAAATGTACCAGAAAACTGCTTGGAGAAGGAGTGTGGTCTGGTGGAGAGACCCCAGGCCTGGGAGTCAGAAGGATCTGAGTTCTAAACCTGACTCTTCCACTTGTCTGCTGTGCAACCTTGAGAAAGTCACTACACCTCTCTGTGCTTCATTTACCTCATCTGTAAAATGGGGATCAATACTGTGAGCTGATGTGGGTCGATAGCTTTAATTCTATTTGTTCTGAAAATTTTAACACCTGTCTACATGTTTTGTTTTGTTGTCTGTATCCCCCTTCTAGACTGTGAGCCCGTCGTTGGGTAGGGACCATATATGTTGCCGACTTGTACTTCCCAAGCGCTTAGTACTGTGCACTGCACACAGTAAGCGCTCAATAAATATGATTGAATGAATGAATGAGCCCAATCACCCCAGCGCTTAGTACAGTGCCTGTCACACAGTAAGCACTTAGCAAATACCACAATTATTATTACTAAAATTTTTCACAACTAAGGACTTAATTCAACAGTGCAGAGCTGAAAGCAGAAACTGAATTCCCCCCTTTGCTTTCTGTGAGCAGACCCCAGAGTTCTCTGTCTCTACCTGCAGGTATTTGCTCTTCAAGGTCAGGGATAGAATCTATTAACTCTATTGTAAGAATAACAATAATAATTATTAGTATGGTACTTGTTAAGTGCTTACTATGGGCAAAAAAAACTGCTTTAAGC
This sequence comes from Tachyglossus aculeatus, assembly GCF_015852505.1. Lineage (NCBI taxonomy): Eukaryota > Metazoa > Chordata > Mammalia > Monotremata > Tachyglossidae > Tachyglossus > Tachyglossus aculeatus. The sequence goes on from NW_024045093.1 coordinate 601,042, forward strand.
ACTAGGGAAAAGACAAAGGCTGGCTACAGTCCATGTGCTACATCAGCTTCACAGTTTAAGCAAGAGGGAGAACAGTCGCTGAATCCCCAACAGTCACCGAATCCCCCTTTTACAAATGAGGAATTGGAGGCAGAGAGAAGTAAAGTGACCCGCCCTAGCACCCTCCACAGGCAACTGCCAGAGCTGGGATTAGCACCTTGATGCTCTGACTCCCAGGCCCATGCTCTTTCCTCTAGGTCGTACTTGACAATGCTCAACACAGAATAGAAGCTCAATAAATACTATTGATGGAGTTATTGATTGAGGATTTGCTGCAATCTCTTTTCTCCTGCCTATTTTCAGATTTTCGTCCTGAGACCAAAATGGGAGAAGGTTAGCTCTTGGGCACATACAAGAACGACTGAAATTTTTCTCAACCTCTTTCTTGAAAAGCTCGTAAAAATGTTTGTTGCACTTTGCTTTGCCTCTTCATTACAAACTGCTGATCCCTCATTCCTTAGTGAAGGGACAAAAACCCACCTGAGTTACAATAATGTGGAAATAATTCAAAGATTAATTATATTTAGATTCAGTTCAAAAGGCCAAAGGTAAATTCTTTTACAATGTTGGCAATAGAAACCCTAATCATGAGTGTTCCTTTTCACATGGTGTCTCCTACAGCAAAATGGCATATGGAACACTGGTGCAAAGAATTCCAGTTCCTCATGGCCCTAATTGCCAATGATTGATGGTTTCAGCAACATTTGAATACAGTAGGAATTGCATTCCTGAGGGCAAAACCTTCCAATAAAATGACTACGTATGGAGATGTGAAAGACAGTTCAGTCTGAAACCATTCTACCTTAGAATTATCCAGATAATGGCCTTAATTTTTGCCTTAGCTATGGTTTTTCACACCTGGCTTGTTTGTACAGTTATAGCAAGCCCTACCTATGACAGTTTAACAACTGCTGTTGAATATATCTCAGTATCCGATTCAAAGATGCAATGCACAATTTACAGAACTACCTTGATGAGAACATGCATCTTGAAAAACATTCATCATTTTACACGAGAAATGCATTATATCCTCCAAGACTATGCTTTTCCATGTGTTATTTTCCACGGGGCATTCTTCTCATCTTTGTTTCTCGAGCTGTAGATCAGAGGATTCAGCATTGTTATCACAAGAGTATAAAACACAGAAACCACTTTGTCATTCTCTGGCACGTAATGTGAACTGGGCCGAATGTATATGAAGATGGCGGTACCATATAATAGGCCAAACACCATTATGTGGGAGACACAGGTGCAGAAGGCCTTGCATCTCCCTGCTGCAGAGTGGATGATACTGCAATTTCCAGAGGTGTGAGAGTTCCATTGAAAAACCCCAGGCTGAAAAGCAAGACCTCATTGGGGAAAGTGTTACTGCAAGATCATTTTAATACCGGGGGGAGATCACAGAAGAAATGATTGATGACATTTGACTTGCAAAATGGCAGATGGAATATCAGCAGCACCTTAATGAGTCTCTGGAGCAAACCAATGAGATATGAACCAAGTATGAGCTGAGTGCAAACTCTGGGGGACATAGCAACCACATAGAGTAGAGGGTTGCAGATTGTCATGAAGTAATCATATGTCATGCCCGCCAGGAGGTAACCCTCTGTGGTTATACAGGCCAGTAAGAGATGCATCTGGATGGCACATTCTATCAAGGAAATAGTTCTTACCTCCAGAAAGACGTCTGCAAGCATCTTGGGAGCAGTGGCTGAAGAATATGAAAGATCCAAGGCAGACAAGTTGCCAAGAAAAAAGTACACTGGAGTGTGAAGTCGAGAATCGATTGTGATTAGCACAGTCAATCCAAAATTTCCCAAAAGGCTGATCAGATAGATTGCCAGAATCACCAAAAAGAGAAGGAGCTGGAATTCTGGGAGATAAGCGACTCACATAAGAATGAATTCAGTGACTACAGTGATATTGCCCGGGTACATCACGCTAATATATGTGTTTAATCTGAAGGTAAATGGAAAAAAAGTAGCATTAGAGTGAATGATGACAAAATTACATTTGATTCCATTAATTCAGACCCAGGCATGATTCCTTTGGTTCCAGAGAGAGGGCTGCTCACATGCTTTCTGTCGTCCTCACTGGACTCACCTGGCTTTCAGGCCTAATTCTATATCTAAGTATGCAAGCCACCTGAGTTCAGATCCTGAGTCTCTGCTTCTGGTGTTTCCTCAGTTCTTAGTGCAAAGCTTTGCACAGAGTAGTTGCTCAGTGACTTGACATTAACCACTCAGTCACTGTGCAATAAATGAATTCAACCACTCGGGGGCCATCTTGCTTATCACTTAATGTAGCCCTCTGCATGCAGTAAGAGCTCAACAAATATGAATTACTGACATTTTCTAGTACTGCATAACTGCTAAACAGCCCCTAGTAAACTCAGTGTGTGAATGCACCTTTCATAGTAATAATTATAATAATGATGGCATTTATTAAGCGCTTACTATGTGCTACTGTTCTAAGCACTGGGGAGGGTAGAAGATGATCAGGTTGTCCCACGGGGGGCTCACAGTCTTAATCCCCATTTTACAGATGAGGTAACTGAGGGCCAGAGAAGTTAAGTGACCTGCCCAAAGTCACACAGTTGAAAGTTGACAGAGCTGAGATTTGAACCCATGACCTCTGACTCCAAAGCCTGTGCTCTTTCCTCTGAGCCATGCTGTTTCTCTGTACCTCACACACTACCAGGTAATAACTAGGTAAGAGGAGATTTTTACTTGCTGTAATGTTCTTCCCTCTGTGATACCATGATGTTGACTCTTGCATTTCAAAATATAAATTATAGGCTCTTATTGTTCAAGAGGATTTGGTCCTAGAGTCCACTTTTTAACTGAAATTTCCCCAACTGTTTTTGTTATTGCATGTGAATTGGGTTGGAGTTATTGCAAATATAACGAAATCATATATATATATAATATTATATATTATAATAATATTATATATTATATATATATATATAATATATATATATATATATATATATTTGTTGAAGTAAGCAAAAAAATAGTATTTGTTAAGTGCTTACTATTTACCAGACACTGTACTAAGCACTGAGGTAGATACAAGCTAATCAGGTTGGACACTGTCCACAACCCACATGGGGCTCTCATTCTTAATCCCCATTTTAAAGATGGGGTGCCTGAGGTACAAAGAAATTAAATGACTTGCCGAGGTCATACAGCAGACAGGTGGAGCTGGGATTAAAACCTAGTTCCTTCTGACTCCCAGGCCAGTACTCTATCCACTAGACCACATTGCCTTTCGAAGGTGATGTCTGATGTCTCTTTCAGTATATTGCATTTTAAGCAGCGTCCAAATCAAATTTAAATCCAATAAATTGAGATTAAAAACTATAAAGAGCCTGATCTTTTTGTAAAAGCTTCTTTTCCACCTGAATTTTTTTTTGTATTTGATCTTATGGGGCCATCAGAAAGCAGCGTGGCTCAGTGGAAAGAGCACGGGCTTTGGAGTCAGAGGTCATGGGTTCGAATCCCGGCTCCACCACATGTCTCCTGTGTGACCTTGGGCAAGTCACTTAACTTCTCTGAGCCTCAGTTACCTCATCTGTAAAATGGGGATTAAGACTGTGAGCCCCACGTGGGACAACCTGATCACTTTGTATCCCCCCAAGCGTTTAGAACAGTGCTTTGCACATAGTAAGCATTTAACAAATGCCAACATTATCAAGCACTTAGTACAGTGCTCTGCACACAGTAAGTGCTCAATAAATACGATTGATGATTTGCATGAATTTCCTTGCCTAAACCTGTTTTCAAAAAAAATCTGTCTGCAAACCCTTTGTATCATACAAAACTCTTGCAGCTTAGATGGGGCAGATGTTCTCTTTTTTTACTATTTCTGCAATGTCTGGAGAGAAGGAACCAGAAAATCAAACAAAAGCTGCCATTCCTCTTGAAGCCTATCCCTACCTCTAGAACTTTTCATGGTCATTTGAAAGGAAGGAAATGTTCTACCAGGTTCCAAGATTCATTCTGTGTTGCTCTCTGGGGATTTATTTCTTGGAAACAACAGGTGAGATGCTTACTGGGTTCTGCGCATCATCAAATTGAATTCAAAGGGACTAAGTTATCTCAGGTCGTAGGATATCAGAAACAGGGAGTACAAAATGAACCGCAAAAGATGAAGGACTGATGGAAAAACTGAAATTTGGAAAGACTGAAATGAAAGAGAATAATATTCTATAAAAAAACTCTCCAAAGGCAAAAAGGCAAACCTCTTAAAATAATTCAAATACCCTAAATCGTTCTGCATTGAGATAGAGAAGGGGAGGAGGACAATAACTTCAGAGGTTGGCTTTGAATCTAGCATTGCAAACACTTCATTTACATTAAAATGCTAAGGAAGAAACTCCGTAGATTATGTTACCCCATCTGTCCCACAAAAGTAACTGATTGTAGTGTGCATTAAACAAGTCTTCAGTTTTATCAGTTCCACCCATGTGAATGATTAAACCTCTTACCTTCAATAGCCTCATCTTGGAACTCAAAGACAGGTACATATATAGAAAGAACACACAGATATTCTTACATATGCATATAATAGCAAAATTCATATCCTGCGATCTCTTCAAATGTAACCAAGACTTTGCCTGTAGAGGGAATATCCTTTGCTTTTTCTAAAGACTGCTTCAAATACTTTATAAATCATTACATTCCCGACATCTTTTTCATTACTTAACTATCAGTTCCAAACAAGTCCTGGAACTCAGGAAAATGTAGTGGAACCAAGATCTGGACTGCTGAATAGAAACATTTTCTTACAGGTTTCACAATACTCCTTCTGTGCAGGTGGGACACTGTATATGTTTAGCTAAAGGACCCCTGGGATCTGATTACTCAGAGGTGACAACCCTACAGAGCTCCTGTCGAGTAGAAAACTAAGCAATTATAAAATATCACTGGGGCAGGTTGTTGATTATAATATCTCTATATTTTGTGCTCACTCAACTCCAGCTGCTTCGAGAAGCAGCGTGACCTAGTGGATAGAACACAGATTTGGAGTCAGAAATTCCAGGATCCTAATCCTGACTCCACCACTTGTCTGCTGTGTGACTTTGGGAAAGTCACTTCAGTTCTATGTGCTTCAGTTACCTTGTCTGTAAAATGGGGATTAATACTGTGAACACCATGTGGGACACAAACTGTGTCCAAACTGAATAGCTTGTTCTACCTCACTGCTTAGTACAGTCCCTGGCATATAATTAGCACAACAAATACCATAAAATAAATAAAAAAGAAACTCTAAGTCCATGAATCAGTTTCAAATTATGTAATATGGTGAAGAATCTTCAACGAAGTGTATTTAAACCATGTATGCCATAGAGGGAAAGACTCTGAGACAAATAACCAAGGATCATTGATCATGAGTATCACAAAGAAACTATTTTGTAATTATCTAATGATGAAAGATTAAGAAGCAAATTATTGCACATAGAGTTAGTGTAAGTAGATGTGTGTCTGAAGGAGAGTTGGAACAGGAAGGAGAGAAGAAATGTTTTCAAGAAACAATGAGGCTGTTTATTTCTTTAATATTTGCATGTCAGATCCAATCCTTCTTAGTGGTATTTTTGGAGCCCCTCATTGTGTGCAGAGCACTGTACTAAGCCCTTGGGATAATACAGTTTTCCAGACATAGTGGGAACAATTCCTGCTCACAAGTTTATGAAATCTCTCGCTCCTTCCCTCCTCCCTTTCTTAACTTCCACCTTCAACCGCTCACTCTCCACTGGTTCCTTCCCCTCTGCCTTCAAACATCCCCACGTCTTCCCCATCCTAAAAAACGTTCTCTTGACCCCACCTCCCCTTCTAGTTATCGCCTTATCTCCCTGCTACTATTCCTTTCCAAACTCCTTGAACGAGTTGTCTACACCCTCTGCTTCCAATTCCTCAATGTCAAATCTCTCCTCGACCCCCTCCAATCTGGCTTCCATCCCCTACATTTCACCGAAACTGCCCTCTCAAATGACCTGCTGCTTGCCAAATCCAACGGCTCATAAACTACCCTAATCCTCCTCGACCTCTCAACTACCATTGACACTGTGGACCACCCCCTTTTCCTCAACACACTATCCAACCTTGGCTTCACAGACTCCGTTCTCTCCTGGTTCTCCTCATCTCTCCGGCCGTTCATTCTCAGTCTCCTTTGTAGACTCCTCCTTCCCCTCCCATCCCCTTACTGTAGGGGTTCCTCAAGGGTCAGTTCTTGGTACCCTTCTGTTCTCTAGCTACACTCACTCCCTTGGTGAACTCATTCACTCCCACAGCTTCAACTATCATCTCTACGCTGATGAAACCCAAATCTACATCTCTGTCCCTGCTCTCTCTCCCTCCCTTCAGGCTCGTGTCTCCTCCTGCCTTCAAGACATCTCCATCTGGATGTTTGCCTGCCATCTAAAACTCAAGATGTCCAAGACTGAACTCATTCATTCATTCAATCGTATTTATTGAGAGCGTATTGTGTGCAGATCACTGTACTAAGCGCTTGGGAAATACAAGTTGGCAACATATAGAGATGGTTCCTAACCAACAGCAGGCTCACAGTCTAGGAGGGGGAGATAGACAACAAAACAAAACATATTAATAAAATAAAATAAATAGAATAAATATGTACAAATAAAATAAATGAATAGAGTAATAAGTACATACAAACATATATTCATATATACAGGTGCTGTGGGAAGGGGAAGGAGGTAAGCCAGGAGGGATGGGGAGGGGGAGGAGGGGGAGAGGAAGGAGGAGGCTCAGTCTGGGAAGGCCTCCTGGAGGAGGTGAGCTCTCAGAAGGGCTTTGAAGGGAGAAAGGGAGAAAGAGAGCTAGCTCTGTGGATGTGTGAAGGGAGGGCATTCCAGGCCAGGGGGATGATGTGGGCTGGGGGTCGATGGCAGGACAGGCAAGAACGAGGCACAGTGAGGAGATTAGTGGCAGAGGAGCAGAGGGTGTGAGCTGGGCTGTAGAAGGAGAAAAGGGAGGTGAGGTAGGAGGGGGCGAGGTGATGGAGAGCCTTCAAGCCGAGGGGGAGGAGATTTTGCCTGATGCATAGGTTGATTGGTAGCCACTGGAGGTTTTTGAACTCCTTATCTTCCTTCCCAAGCCCTGCCCTCTCCCTGACTTTCCCATCACTGTTGAGTGTTTGCCTGATGTGTAGGCTGATTGGTAGCCACTGGAGATTTTTGAACTCCTTATCTTCCCTCCCAAACCCTGCCCTCTCCCTGATTTTCCCATCACTGTTGAAGGCACTAACATCCTTCCCATCTCACAAGCCCGCAAATTTGGTGTCATCCTCGACTCTGCTCTCTCGTTCACCCCTCACATCCAATCCATCACCAAAACCTGCCGGTCTCACCTCTGCAACAAGGCCAAGATCTGCCCTTTCCTCTCCATCCAAACTGCTACCGTGCTGGTTCAATCTCTTATCCTATTCCGACTGGATTACTGCATCAGCCTCCTCTCTGATCTCCCATCTTCCTGTCTCTCCCCACTTCAGTCTATACTTCACACTGCTGTCCGGATCATTTCTGTGCAGAAACGCTCTGTGCATGTTACTCCCCTCCTCAAAAATCTCCAGTGGCTACCAGTCAACCGACGCATCAAGCAAAAACTCCTCACTCTCAGCTTCAAGGCTCTCCATCACCTCGCCCCCTCCTACCTCACCTCCCTTCTCTCCTTCTACAGCCCGCCCAGCCCGCACCCTCCGCTAGTCTGCCACTAACCTCCTCATTGTGCCTCATTCTCGCCTGTTCCGCCATCGACCCCCAGCCCACGTCATCATCATCATCATCAATCGTATTTACTGAGCACTTACTATGTGCAGAGCACTGTACTAAGCGCTTGGGAAGTACAAATTGGCAACATATAGAGACAGTCCCTACCCAACAGTGGGCTCACAGTTTAAAAGGGGAGACAGAGAACAAAACCAAGCATACTAACAAAATAAAATAAATAGAATAGATATGTACAAGTAAAATAAATAAATAAATAGAGTAATAAATATGTACAAACATATATACATATATACAGGTGCTGTGGGGAAGGGAAGGAGGTGAGATGGGGGGATGGAGAGGGGGACGAGGGGGAGACGAAGGAAGGGGCTCAGTCAGGGAAGGCCTCCTGGAGGAGGTGAGCTCTCCATAGGGCCTTGAAGGGAGGAAGAGAGCTAGCTTGGCGGATGGGCAAAGGGAGGGCATTCCAGGCCAGGGGGATGATGTGGGCCGGGGGTCGATGGCGGGACAGGCGAGAACGAGGTACAGTGAGGAGATTAGCGGCAGAGGAGCAGAGGGTGCTGGTTGGGCTGTAGAAGGAGATAAGGGAGGTGAGGTAGGAGGGGGCGAGGTGATGGAGAGCCTTGAAGCCGAGCGTGAGGAGTTTCTGCCTGATGCGCAGATTGATTGGTAGCCACTGGAGATTTTTGAGGAGGGGAGTAATATGCCCAGAGCGTTTCTGGACAAAGATAATCCGGGCAGCAGCATGAAGTATGGATTGAAGTGGAGAGAGACACGAGGTTGGGAGATCAGAGAGAAGGCTGATGCAGTAGTCCAGACGGGATAGGATGAGAGCTTGAATGAGCAGGGTAGTGGTTGGGATGGAGAGGAAAGGGCGGATCTTGGCAATGTTGCGGAGCTGAGACCGGCAGGTTTTGGTGACGGCTTGGATGTGAGGGTGAATGAGAGAGCAGAGTCGAGGATGACACTAAGGTTGCGGGCTTGTGAGACGGGAAAGATGGTAGTGCCGTCAACAGAGATGGGAAAGTCAGGGAGAGGGCAAGGTTTGGGAGGGAAGACAAGGAGTTCAGTCTTCGACATGTTGAGCTTTAGGTGGCGGGCAGACATCCAAATGGAGATGTCCTGAAGGCAGGAGGAGATGCGAGCCTGGAGAGAGGTGGAGAGAGCAGGGGCAGAGATGTAGATCTGGGTGTCATCAGCGTAGAGATGATAGTTGAAGCCGTGGGAGTGAATGAGGTCACCAAGGGAGTGCGTGTAGATCGAGAACAGAAGGGGACCAAGCACTGAACCTTGGGGAACCCCCACAATAAGAGGATGGGAGGGGAAGGAGGAGCCTGCAAAGAGACTGAGAAAGAACGACCGGGGAAATAAGAGGAGAACCAGGAGAGGACGGAGTCTGTGCCTGGAATGTCCTCCCTCCGCACATCCTCCAGGCCAGCTCTCTTTTTCCCTTCAAAGCCCTACTGAGAGCTCACCTCCTCCAAGAGGCCTTCCCAGACTGAGCCCTCTTTTTCCTCTCCCCCCTCCTCATCTCCCCCGCCCTACCTCCTTCCCCTCTCTACAGCACCTGTATATATGTTTGTACAGATTTATTACTCTATTTCTTTTACTTGTACATATTTACTATTCTATTTATTTTGTCAGTGATGTGCATCTAACTTTACTTCTATTTATTCTGATGACTTGATACCTGACCACATATTTTGTTTTATTGTCTGTCTCCCCCTTTTAGACTGTGAGCCCATTGTTGGGTAGAGATTGTCTCTATATTTTACCAACTTGTACTTCCCAAGTGTTTAGTATAGTGCTCCGCACAAAGTAAGCTCTCAATAAATACAATTGAATTAATGAATGAAAGCTTACAGTATATAGGGGGAGCTAGACATTAATTAATTAATTCAATTGTATTTATTGAGCACTTACTGTGTGCAGAGCACTATATTAAGCACTTGGGAAGTCCAAGTCGGCAACATATAGAGACGGCCCCTACCCACCAATGGGCTGACAGTCTAGAAGGGGAGGCAGACAACAAAACAAAACCTGTAGACAGGTATGAAAATCATCCAAACAAAGAGAATTAAAGCTATATGCACATCATTAACAAAATTAATAAAATGAATAGTAATAATGATGATAATAATAATAATTACATTTATTAAGCACTTACTATGAGCCAGGCACTTTACTAAGAGCTGGGGTGTATATAAGCAAATCAGCTTGGACACAGTCTCTGTCCCACGTGGAGCTCACAATCTCAATCCCATTTTACAGATGAGGAAACCAAGGACCAGAGGAGTGAAGTGACTTGTCCAAGATCACACAGCAAACAGTGGCAGAGCCAGGATTAGATCTCATAACCTTCTGACTCCTAGGTCCGGGCTTTATTCACTTCACCATGCTGCTTCTGACAAATTAGGGGTAGGTATAGTATCAGCATTAGGGATAAGGGAAAGAGTTGAGAAGAAGAATATTAACATAAATACTGTGTGTTTACACAGCCAAGTGCACACTCTATGCAGAGAGGAGGGAGGATAGGGAAACAGTGTGGCTTAGTGGAAACAGCGCGGGCTTGGAAGTCATAGGACATGGGTTTTAATCCTGCCTCTGCCACTCTTCTGCTGTGCGACCTTGGGCAAGACACTTAACTTCTCTCTGCCTGAGTTACCTCGCCTGTAAAATGGGGATTAAGCTCCCTTTAAAATGTTCACTTCAACATCAATTTACATTCTATATTTATCGCAGAGCAGGTGACAGAAAATGGCACATTTATGACAATTTCATTCTTAAAAGGTTGACAAATGTGCTGGAGCTGTTCTCCTATGTGGCATTTTTATGCTTTTTCATTGTCATCTCCGCTGGGAAATTTGGAATGATGAGATTAATAATAATGATAATAATGATGGTATTTGTTAAGCACTTACTAAGGGCAAAGCACTGTTCTAAGCGCTTGGGGGATACAGGTGATTAGGTTGTCCCACGTGCGGCTCACAGTCTTAATCCCCATTTTACAGGTGAGGTAATGGAAGCTCAGAGAATTTAAGTGACTTCCCCAAGGTCACCCAGCAGACATGTGGTGAAGCCAGGATTTGAACCCATGACCTCTGACTCCCAAACCCGTGCTCTTTCCAATGAGCCACGCTGCTTCTCTAATCTGAATTGACTCTCATTTAACTAATTCCATGTATTTCTTTCTCTTATCACTACTGCTTCTCAATTATCACTCTGACAATCCCAGCAAATATAACATTCAGAAAGACCTAATTCTAGAGCATGACCTAATGGATAGAACATGGGCCTGGGAGTCAGAAAGACTTGGGTTCGAATCCTGGACTTGTCGATTACTTGCTGTGTGGCTTTGGGCAGGTAACTTAACTTCTCTGTCCCTAAAGTTCCTCAACTATGAAATAGGGCTACCTGTTTTCCCTTGTACCAAGACTGTGAGTCCCATGTGGGACAGGGGCTGTGTGTGACCTAATTCATTTGTACCTACCCCAGCAGTTAGAACAGTGTTTGACAAATAAAAAGCAACTAGCAAATATAATTAAAAGAAAAAAAAGATAATCAGGTTGGACCCAATCCATGTCCCACGGGGGGCTCACAGTCTTAATTTCAATTTAAAAGGCGAGGGACCTGAGGTGCAGAGATGTAAAGTAACTAGCCCAAGGTCAAACAGCAAACAAGTTGCTGTGACAGGATTATAACCCAGCACCTTCGGCGCCCAGGCCTATTGCACTAGGCTATTAGGCCATGCCACTTTCTAAAGTTTCTGAAGAAGGTTTTTAATGCCCTGAATCCATCTCTCTCCTCACATGCCAGTCTGGCCTAGTGGAAATAGCACAGGCCTGGTGGTCAGAGGACTTGTGTTTTAATCCTGGTTCTGCCAATTGCCTGCTGGATTACCTTGGGTAAATCATTAACATTCTTTGTAAACTTCTGCAAACCTCTCTCTTTTCTCATCTGTAAAATGGGGACTCAAATGCCTATTTCTAGACTGTGAGCCCATTGTTGGGTAGGGACCATCTTTATATGTTGCCGACATGCACTTCCCAAGTGCTTAGTACAGTGCTCTGCACACTGTAAGCGCTAAATAAATACGATTGAATGAATGAATGAATGAATGTTTGTTCTGATGATTTTGTAACCTGTCTGCATGTTTTGTTTTGTTGTCTGTCTCCCCCTTCTAGACTGTGAGCCCATTGTTCTGTAGGTAGGGACCATCTCCATATGTTGCCGACTTGTACTTCCCAAGCGCTTAGCACAGTGCTCTGCATACAGTAAGTGTACAATAAATATGATTGAGTGAATATTTTCTCTCCTACTTAGATTGTGAACTCAATGAGGGATAAGTACTGTGTCCAACCTAATTGCCTTGTGTCTATCCCAACGCTTATTTCAATGCTTTGCACAGAGTAAGCACTTAACAGATAGAACAGTAATAATTATTACATTTTAGGAAGATCCTGTTCTACCTAGTTTCTGTTGCAGAAGAGTTGGGACATATTCTGGGCAGAGGTAGGGGAGATGGGGCCTTTATGCTCCACTTTGGAAGGCAGTGTTCCTGAGTAGAGTATAGAAAGAGGGAAAGAGAAAGGTACAAGGACTCAAAAGTCAAAATAATATCTCTTTTCCTTGAATCCTCCAGGTAAATGTAATTCCTAATTTAATATGGGAACTTTGAATTACATTGTAAGAGGGTTCATATCATATCCTAAAATGTGGAGTGGAACGTTTAATATCATTTTTATTCAGCATTACTGTCTTCTGTGAGGGCTGTCAAGCAAATATTCAGCATATTATGTTTGTGCCTATATTAACAATAAAGTTTGGGCCTGGAAGTCAGAAGGTCATAGGTTCTAATCCCAGCTCCACCACATGTCTACTGTGTGACCTTGGGCAAATCACTTGACTTCTCTGTGCCTCAGTTACCTCACCTGTAAAATGAGAATTGAGACCGTGAGCCCCACATGGAATAGGGACAGTCTCCAACCCAATTTGCTTGTATCCACCCCAATGCTTAGTACAGTGTTTGGCACATAGTAAGCATTTAACTAATACCACAACTATTATATGTTCAATTGCTTCAGGCCTCACTGAATGTTGCCAGATAAATAGTAAAATGTCCAAGAGTAATGGTGTATGCTGAATTCAACCTACTGTACTAAGGGTTTGGATAGGCAAAAGGGCAAAACCCTGTTTCCTTCTCACAGGGAGCTTACACTCTGGTGGGAGAGACAAGCACAGACATATCCGTGAGTCATAGAACCAGAATAAATAGAAGTGAATTTTTAATGGAACACATACATTCACAAATCTGGGAGAGGGAAAGAGGCTGAGAGAATCATGTCTTCTCATTTGAAGATGATAGGTCCTATTGACATCCGGTTAAGCGAATGGGTATTGTTGACAAGGCTGATGTATGAATGAAAATCCATTCCATATTGTGTGTACAAGTCTGTTTTTTCACAGTATTGATGTGTTCACTTGTTATGCTTCTTGGTCTGATATTCCCAAAGTTTCTGCTCAGGATGAGCAAACTCTTCTGAATGCCCTAGCCCAGGCTGTACTGTGTATATAGCCCTCACTGTTCTACAGATGACCTGAATTCTCTGTCCACTGCAGTCACCCTAAATGCACAACATTCAAATCAGTTGTAAACAGCTTTCAAGAATCTGCTGGTGACAGAAAGAGTTCTTAATTCCCTTCACACTAACGTCAGTTTGGCATCCAAGATAGTTCACGCTCAGAGGCATGGCTCCATCTGCATTCAATCATATTAATTGAACACTTCATCTGTGCAGAGCACTGTACTAAGCACTTGGGAGAATATAATACAAAAATAAACAGTCACATTCCCTGACCCCAAGGAGCTTAGAGTCTAGAGTAAGCTTATATTTGGAGAGATGGGTGGGTTGCCATGTTTTAATACTTTTTCATTCAAATATCAGCCCTGTATGTTCCAGACCCAGCAGACACTGATAGGCTTTCTTAGTGCTAAATCAAGATTTTTAAAAATGGCTCTTGAAGTCTTCTTTAGATGGCCAAATGCTGTACTGGGCCTGGCACATAGTAAGTGCATAACAAATACCATTAATTATTATAATAAGGTTGGACATCGTCCTTGTCCCGCATGGAACTCACAGTCTAAGTGGGAGGGAGGGAAATTTAATCCGCATTTTACAGATTAGGTAACTGAGGCACAAAATAGTTAAGTGACTTGCCCATGTCACACAGCAGGCAGGCGGTGGGGTCAAGTTAGATCAACACTCTTTTTCGATCCACTGATGAGGATCAGCAAATTTTTAAATTCTAAGATTTTGTCAGCTAGTGGGGCTGAGTACAGCGATCTGCACACAGCCAGTGCTTATAATAATTACTGCTACTAGTGGGGTGGGACTAGAAGGAGGCATTTTTAATGCATTTGTTAAGCACTTCCTATATGTCACACATTGTTCTAAACACTGGGGTAGGTACAAGTTAATTAGGTTGGACACGACCCCTGTTCTGCATGGGGCTCACAGTTTAAGTAGTAGGTAGAACAGGAATTTAAACCCCATTTTACAGTTGAGGAAACTGAGGCACAGAGAGGTTAATGACCTGACCAAGGTCACACTGAAAGCAATTGACAGAGCCAGGATTAGAACCCAGGTCCTCTGACTCCCAGGTCTGGGCTCTTTCTACAAAGCAACACTGCTTGGTGGGTGTTGGCTTCAGTGGGTAACTTTTGTCATTCACTCATTCATTCATTAGTATTTATTGAGCGCTTACTGTGTGCACACCACTGTACTAAGCGCTTGGGAAGTACAAGTCGGCAACATATAGAGACAGTCCCTACCCAGCAACAGGCTCACAGTCTAGAAGGGGGAAACAGACAACAAAACAAAGCATGTAGACAGGTGTCAAAACCATCAGAATAAATAGAATAATTGCTATATGCACATCATTAATAAAATAAATAGAGTAGTAAATATATACAAGTAAAATAAATAGAGTAATAAATATGTACAAATATATACAAGTGCTGTGGGGAGGGGAAGGAAGTAGGGCAGAGGGAAGGGGGTCGATGGGAAGGGAAGGGTTACCCATGGCCCATGGGTACACGGTGGACCAGCTGCAGAAGTAAAAAAGAAACTCTTTGAAGAGTGAACAGTAGCCAAACAACCCACAGAGTGCACCAGCTGCAGAATATGCAAAAAGTGGTACTCCTGAAGGAGCAGCAGAAAGACAATACACAGCCGAGGGTGATTTGAAAATCATTACTCAGAACTGTACTGAGAAGCTGTCTAGCCTAATGGATAGAGCATGGGCCTGGGAGTCAGAAGGACCTGGGTTCCAATCCTAGCTCCACCCCTTGTCCCCTGTGTGACCTGTTTCCTCAGGCTTTCTACTAAAACAATCAGAATGTCCCATCTCAGAATTCCCTTAATCACAATAGTCTGTCGGGGGGCCTCTGGTCTGGTGAGATTCACTGGGGATGGAGGTGACTGTTTTAGGGCAGATGGACCAGAACAATCAATCAATTAATCAGTCAATCATATTTATTGGTGCTTAGTGTACTGAGAGCACTGTTCTAAGTGCCTGGAAGTGTACAGTGTAGCTAAGTAGACAAATTCCCCACCCACAACAAGCTTACAGTCTAAAAGGGATGGACTGTAAACTCACTGTGGGCAGGCAATTTGTTTATTGTTGAAATGTATGCTCCCAAGCACTTAGTACAGTGCTCTTCACACAGCTCTCAATAAATAAGATTGAATAACTGTCTAGAACAGTCCTCTAAGCTTGACCTGAATTGCAAAACAGGTCAAAGAAATGCCCAGCAGCTTTTCTGAAACTTCTGGATGGCCACCAGGTCTTTTAATACTAATGCTAATACTAATACTGTTACTACCAATAATAATAATAACAATAATAATGATACTTCTAAGTACATACTATGTGCCAAGCACTGTTCTAAGCACTGGGGTAAGTACAAGTTAATGAGATTGGACATAGTCCCTGTCCCATATGGGGCTCACAGTCCTAATCCCATTTTACAGATGAGGCAACTGAGGCACAGAGAAGTTAATTGACTTGTCCAAGGTCACACAGCAGACAAGTGTCGGGGCAGGGAATAGAACCCAGATCCCCCTGACTTGCAAGTCTGTGTTCTATCTATTAGGCCACGCTGTCTTTCAAAAGGTCTTTTGGCTTCTGGAATGCAGTATCTGCCTACCACATCATGGCCAGAGTCTGCAACTGGTGGGAAGAAGACCAGCAGTACATCCTTTTGAGGAAGGCAACGCTGTGACCAACGTTGTGGGAGAGTAATAAAGTCTCAATTCTGCTTCAAAATAGCCAATTATTTTTTCCCATGAATAATATAGTCAACAGTCCTGTACTCTTAAGAAATTGTCATGAAATAAGATTAAAGAGATAATAATTATTATTATTATTGTGATATTTTTTAAGCACTTACTATGTGCCAGGCACTGTACTAAGCACTGGAGTGGATATAAGCAAATCAGATTGGACACAATCCCTTGTCCCGTGTGGGGCCCGCAATCTCAATCCCCATTTTGCAGATGATGTAACTGAGGCAGAGAGAAGTGCCTTCTGAGTTCCAGGCTCATACTCTATCCACTACACCATGCTGCTTCTCCTTTGAACTGCAAACAATTTGTAACCATCTGAATCGTTTAACTTCTGAATCTTCAATACCCCCTGAATTTTCTGATGCCTTCTCTCCCTTTATCCCTCTAGACTGTAAGCTCTTTGTGAGAAGGGAATGCGTCCACCAACTTCATTGTATTGTACTGTTCCAAAACACCTTAATACAATGTTCTGCACATAGTAAGTGCTGAATAAATACCACTGATTCCTCAGAACATTAATCCCATGATTTAGCATTTTAAAACATCATTCACATTCTGAGCACAGAAGTCATTTTAATATCAATCAATCAGTGTTTTTATTGAGTGCTTATTTTGTGCAGAGCACAATATTAAATACTTGGCAAGGTACAATGCAGCAGAGTTGGTAGATGTGCTCCTTGCCTACAAGTATAAAGTCATGTGGAACTTAGTCCACTGAAGAAGTTGAGAGCTGTTGCTTCTTCCAGGAATTAAGCTATGTTGCCCAACATCCTAATAGGGAAGAAGACATAGAACCCTTCTGGGTCCCTGTGACTTTACCTGTTGAATCTGGTTTCTGGGTTGAGGTGTGAAACGTAGTTGCTATTAAGGACAAACTGAAACTTTTTTGTTGCCTGAACCTACAGACCGTATCTTACATCTTCCTTTTAACTTCCCCATTGCCTAGAACAAAATGCTGTCCATCTTAAGAGGTCATATGATTGATTAAAGTTTGAATTTCAGGTTTTTCAGTTTCCTAGCTACCAAGTTAAAGGAATGAACATAGGCAAACAAACAGAATGTCACCCTAGTAAAAAGATAGGGAATCCTACACAACCATGAATAAGCTGGACATAAAAAATTCTAGAATAGAGAAAGAGAGTTTGCTGACAACTCACAATGAATAGTTTGATTGGCAGCACTAGTAGTTGCTTAATGTTGGTTTGAATATTACCTTTCCTATTGAACTATTTTTCCTCTATATCAATCAATCAATCAATCAATCGCATTTATTGAGTGCTTACTGTGTGCAAGAGCACTGTACTAAGCGCTTGGGAAGTACAAGTTGTCAACATATAGAGACCCAAACAGTGGGCTCACAGTCTAGAAGATAGGGGAAGATAGGAAGTAGCGAGGTCAATGAGAAGGCTGATGAGAACAGACAAGGCAGGATATCACAAATGCTTGGATCAGCATAGTAGCAGGGTAGACGGAGCAGAAAGAGTGGACTCTAGAGGTCTTGTGAACACAGAATAACAGGACTTGGTGACAGATTGAATTTACGGGTTGAATGAGAAAGTTTGAAGGCATTTTTCGCTCCTTTTGTTTCCCCAAACTGTAGATAAGGGGGTTCAACATGGGGACCACATAGGTATAGAACACAGACACCACTTGGTCTCTATCCAAAGAGTAGGATTTACTTGGCTTTAAATAAGTAAAGATCATTGTCCCATAGAATACCATAACCCCCATCAAATGGGAACCTCAGGTGGAGAAATCTTTTTTCCTACCCTCTTTCGAATGTGTCTTTAAGATGGCAGAGAGGATGGCAACATAGGAGATGAAAATGATGATTTGAGATGGAACAAGTGTCGAACCCCCTAAAACATATATGAAAATTTCTTTCTCAAGTGTGCTCTTGCAGCACAGAGATAAGATAGGAAAAGTATCACTGAAGAAATGATGGATAAGATTAGACATGCAGAACAATAGTCCAGATATAAAAACTTTAATGACCAGAGAGTTGATGATGGTGTCTAAATATGTCCCAGCCAGGAGCAGGGCAAAGACTCTCCAGGATACCACAACCATGTAAAGCAGTGGGCTATGGATGGCTACATAACGGTCATAAGCCATCGCAGCTAATAGAAAGCATTTGGCACCAGCTAAAGCAACGAAAAAGTACATCTGGGTAAAGCTCCCGAAGAAAGAGATGGTCTTCTGGGCTATTAATAAATTAATCATACTTGTGGGCATCATGTCTGAAAAATAACTCAGGTTTTATTAAGTCGATGCTTTATAAGTAATTTCATAGAGAGTTATGCACATTTAAAATGTAATGACTCCTTTTCAAATGAACGGTGTGGAGTCAACATTCTAAATACAGTTGACCGGAAGAAACATTTTCTTGTTTGATTTGTAGGTCAACAACATATTTACACTGTCTTCCTCTTCCTTCCCTTCAGAAGATGAGATGTTTTTTCCAACCCTGGCCCCAGCTCCAGCTCCCTCACTTTCCTTTCAAGCAATGCTAATTAAATATTTCTCCCAAACCCAACTCCCCCCCTCTCTTTAATTCATCAAACACTCACTCAAATCATGAGTTGAGGGAAATAAGAGAAACTCAGAAGGAGGTCAGGGTCTTTTAGGACTTAGAGATAGATCATTTAACTGCAGAGCTAAAGAGCAAATAGGATTTGAATGGAATTGTTTAAAAAAGAACGTTTCCAAGACATTTCAGTGTTCTGCATTACACTTTATATGCTTGAAAAATATCTTTCCCATTGAAAGTTGAGGGCTGCCTGAGTGTTAAGTGAAATGGACTCTTGGAGGTATTAGTGTTATTTTATTTCATCATTTTAGACTGTGAGTTCATTGTGGAGAGGGAGTAAGAATACCAACTTTGCTTTATTGCACTCCCCCAAGCCCTTAGTAACAGTGCTCTGCACCACAGTAAGTGTTCAATAAATTTGATTGATAGAATGAATATTTTATTTTGAATTTCCTTCTCATTACAATATGCCTAACATGCTGTATATGTTGTATCCTTAGGCTGATGCTAAACACATGGGTTTTTGAATGGTTTAATTCTGAATCATAAGGCGCCAATTGTCCATTCACTGTGGTATTTGCCTCTGAGAACGGTTAAGCACTTTTCTCCTCCTATTTCCTCCCCTCTCCCCATGACCACCGGAGGTGGTGTTAGTGGTGTTGGAGGGTTCTCCCAGCTACACCTTCACTCCTCTATATGCTAACCTATTCTCTATATCTCAGTCTCATCTATCTCTCCACCGACCTCTTTGCTCACATCCCGCCTGTGGCCTGGAAAAATCCTCCCTCTTATCTGATAGACAATTTCTTTCACCCATTTCAAAGCCTTACTGAAGGTACCTCTCTTCCCTGACTAAACCCTCTTTTCCTTTTCTTAGACTCCCTTATGCATCTCCCTGACTTGTTCCCTTTATTCCATTCCCCTCCTCCCAACCCCACAGCACTTATGTACCCTATCTGTAATTTATTTATTTTATATTTATGTCTGTCTTCCCCTTCTAGACTGTACGTTTTTGTGTGCAGGGAATGTGCTTGTTATATTGGAACCGCTCAACTCCTTAGTACAGTGTTCTGCACACAGTAAGTGTTCAATAAATGTGATTGACTGACTGATGGGATGGGGAGGGAGAAAGTGTTTGAGATCCAACATTGCAAACAGCCTAGGACCCCTCTTGGCCCTGCCTATTTCCTGACAAAAATGGTACTAATACATTTCCCCAATTCCTCTCACTTTCATATAAAATCACAAGCCCCTGGTTTTGAAGTGAAGACTCTAAAGATTTTGGAACAGTTAAGATAGGTTCTCCAATCAACACCCACCCACAAAGCTGATAAGGCAATATAGCTCTTGCTGTGGCTAAAGAGACTCCTGAAATGCACTTCAAGACCTCCACCCATTAGGGCATTTCATGCTAAAGTCTGTTGGCCCCCTGGACAGTTAGTTTTCCCTCTTTCCATCCAATGCTATACTATTTTACTTTAGCCTGTATTTCTGAGGCACTGATATGTTTCTCCATGCTTATTCACTGTCTGTCTTATGCTGTCGAGTTTGTGTCCAATGCATGGAGACACCCGAAGACACATCCTCTACCAGAACACCCCACTTCCATCTGTAACCATTCTGGTAGCGTATCCAGAGAGTTTTCGTGGTAAAAAAAACAGAAGCGGTTGACCATTGCCCCTCCTCTGCGCAGTAAAAGATTCTCTGCCCTCGACTCTCTCCCATGCACTGCTGCCCCAGCACAGGCAAGTTTTTGAACTTATAGCAGATTGCCTTCCATCTGTAACCAATTCTGGTAGCGTATCCAGAGAGTTTTCCGTGTAAAAAAAAACAAGAAGCGGTTGACCCATTGCCTCCTTTCTGCGCAGTAAAAGATTCTCTGCCCCTCGACTCTCTCCATGCCCACTGCTGCCCAGCACAGGCAAGTTTTGAACTTATAGCAGATTGCCTTCCACTCTCTAGCCACTGCCCAAGCTAGGAATGGAATGGGTATGCCTCTGCTTTACAATCCCCTCCCATAGTAGAAACTGCAAGAGTACTGGAAACTCTCCAAGTAGACCCTGAAGAGGGTCCCATAATTATTACTTCCCCCAAACTAGGGCCAGGGCCCATGTTAATCAAACCGTACGATCACTTGATAGTGTGGTTTAGTGGAGAGTCCAGGCCTGAAAAATCAGAAGAACACGGTTTCTAATCCTTGCTCCCGCCACTTTTCTACATCATGACCTCCGACAAGTTCACTTCACTTTCCCTGTGCCTCAGTTACCTCATATGCACAAAGACGATGAAGACTGTAAGCACCATGTGAGAAGGTGACTTTGGCCAACCTGATTTGTTTGCATCCACTGCAATGCAAGTGCAGTGCCTGGCACATAGTAAGCACTCAATAAATACCACAGTTGTTATTATTATTATTCACTTCCATAATAAAATCTCCCCAGTGCTTAATTCAGTGCCTCTAAGTTTAATAAATATTTATGGTAATTTGGACGATTCTTTAGCACCCTGTGCTTTTCAAATATAAAGTCGAATCTGGTGGACTCAGAATAAGGGGACATCTGATTTAACCAGTTTAGACTGAATATTTTTCACCTTTATTAAGCAAAGATGGGGAAATTACTAAGGCTTATATATGAACATATTCATCTAGAGAGTAATCTGTTATAAAATTTTCTTTTTAATATCAATATAGTAACGGGGGGCCCAGAAGGTGTCCAAAGGTTATTGGAGAAATTTAGGTAGCCTATGAAGGTGTTGTGTGCTTTAGTAGGTTACGTTTTTGCACCACTAAGTGAGAGCAGACCACAGGATTATTTAGCTAAATGTGTTTGTGGATTTATCTTCTGTTGGAAAAGTGTAGAAATATATTTGGCCAGTTAAATGTTGACCATGACAAACATTTGCAAACTATAACATTTTAATTATTCAGGAACAAAAGTACCATTTGACAAAGAAATGGATGATTGCACTTATGAGTGGCTATTTGTTTTACTTCCTTACCAATTATTATATTATTAGACAAAAATGCCACCTTGAATTATGCTGGTGGTCTGGAACTTGGAATTCTCTCCCACACGGTGGCCTCTAAATAGGTAATTGGAGGAATACATTCTGGATCATAAACTCAGTGCGGGCAGGAAATGTGTCTACCAACTCCTTATATTGCCTTCTCCCAAGTTCCTAGTACAGTGCTCTGCACACAGTTAACACTTGATAAATTTGTTTGATTGACTTGATTGATTAGAACAGAACAATGATTGCGTCTTTGTTATTTACCCATATGGATTGTCACTTCCAACATCTTACCTTCTCCCCCTAATAATTCCTCTTGACCAAACCTGTGAATCTGTAGAAATCCTGTTGAGCCCCTCAATCATCTCTAAATTTTTCCCTTGACATCACTGATTTTCACTTGTCTAGGAAACTACCAACTGCAACTTCACTGAATATCCTTCTTTTTAATGTTTCAGTATTTTCCTTAATGGTATTTCATAATTGAATCATATTTATTTAGTGCTTACTGTGTACAGAGCACTATATGGTAAGCACTTACTATGTTCCGGGCACTGAAGTATGCACTGGGGTAGATACACAAGCTAATCAGTTTGGGACACAGTTTCATATAATAATAATGACATTTGTTAAGCACTTACTATGTGCCAAGCTCTGTTCCAAGCGCTGGGGGGGATACAAGGCAAATCAGGTTGTCCTACATGGTGCTCACCAGTCTTAATCCCCGTTACAGATGAGTGAAAATGAGGCACAGAGAATGTTAAAAATGACTTGCCCAAAGTCACACAGCTGACAAGTGGGCAGAGTCGGGATTGAACTCATGACTTCTGACCTCCCCAAGCCCCATGCTCTTTACACTGAGCCATGCTACTTCTTTCATATCCCAACTGGGACTCAACGTCTTAATCCCCATTTTACAGATGAGGAAACTGAGGCATATGAGAAGATAAATGACTTGCCCCAAGAACACACAGAAGACAAGTATCTGATCAATAACCAATGTCATATTCAACTCCCATCCTCACCCTTGACAATTTTTTATCGATTTCAAGCATGCCTCGCTCCTCGGCATTCCCATCTCTATAGAATGATGTGTTCTTGTTGTGAGATTATGTTCCATATAATTAGAATACTCTAAACCCCTGGGGCTGACACAAGATAAGCAAGCTAACCTGTCACAACAGGACTCACACCCTAAGAGCCAAGAAGGACGGGCCTTAGATGCCATTATTTAGGAACAGAAGGCACCCATAAACATTGGAGGCAGAGGCAGAAGACCCCTTTTGGGCTTGGGATTCAAAAGGACCTGCGTTCTAATTCCAGCTCCCACCACTTGTCCTGTTGTAGTGAACGTAGGGCATGTCACTTAACTTCTCTGTGCCCCAGTTTACTCATCTGTAAAATGGGGAATAAAACTGTGAACTCCAAGAGGTACAGGGACTGCCAATCAAACTGCTAACCCTGTGTCCACCCCAACACTTAGAACTTTTGCCTTAGCATATAGTACACCACTAACAAATACCATTATCATCATCATCATATAGAACATGCAGAATACGGTCAGGGAACTAATGAGGAGCATAGCAGTTGGAGGAAATCAATCAATCAATCAATCAATCATATTTATTGAGCACTTACTGTGTGCACAGCACTGTACAGCACTGTACACTGTACAGTGTACAGTGTACAGTGTACAAGTGTACAGCACTGTACACTTAGGAAGTACAAGTTGGCAACATATAGAGACGGTCCCTACCCAGCAGTGGGCTCACAGTCTAGAAGGGGGAGACAGAGAACAAAACAAAACATATTAACAAATAAAAATAATATACAATAGATATGTACAAGTAAAATAAATAAATAAATAATAGAGTAATAAATATGTACTAACCATATATACATATATACAGGTGCCTGTGAGGAAGGGAAGGAGGCAAGGTGGGGGGATGGAGAAGGGGAGGAGGGGGGAGAGGAAAGAGGGGGGGCTCCAGTCTGGGAAGGGCCTCTTGGAGGAGGTGAGCTCTCAATTAGGGTCTTGAAGGAGAGGAAGAGAGCTAGCTTGGCGGATGTGGGGAGGGAGGGGCATTCCAGGCCAGGGGGATGACGTGGGCCGGGGGGTCGACAGTGGGACAGGCGAGAAGGAGGCACGGGTGAGGAGAAATAGCGGCAGAGGAGCGGAGGGTGCAAGGCTGGGCTGTAGAAGGAGAGAAGGGAGTCGAGGTAGGAAGGGGCGGGTGACGTGATGGAGAGCCTATGAAGCCGAGGGTGAGGAGTTTCTGCCTGATGCATAAGTTGATTGGTAGCCACTGGAGATTTTTGAGTAGGGGGAGTAACATGCCCAGAGCGTTTCTGCACAAAGACGATCCGAGCAGCAGTGTGAAGTATGGATTGAAGTGGGGAGAGGACAAGAGGTTAGGAGATCAGGACAGGAGGCTGATACGGTTTTCCAGACGGGATAGGATGAAGAGCTTGACATGAGCAGGGTAGCGGTTTGGATGGAGGGGGAAAGGGCAGATCTTGGCAATATTGTAGAGCAGGTTTTTGTGATGGCTTAGATGTGAGGGAGTGAACGAGAGAGCGGAGTCCGAGGATGACACCAAGGTTGCGGGCTTGTGAGATGGGAAGGGATGGTAGTGCCGTTAATTAGTGATGGGGAAAGTCAGGGAGAGGGCAGGGTTTGGAGGGAAGACAAGGAGCTCAGTCTTGGACATGTTGAGTTTTAGGTGGTGGGCACACATCCAGATGGAGATATCCTGAAGGCAGGAGGAGATGCGAGCATGGAGGGAGGGGGAGAGAGCAGGGGCAGAGATGTAGAATGGGGTGTCATCAGAGTAGAGATGATAGTTAGAAGCCGTGGGAGGTGAAATGAGGTCACCAAGAGAATGAGTGTAGATCGAGAACAGAAGGGGACCAAGAACCCGAACCTTGAGGAACCCCCACAGTAAGGGGATGGGAGGGGGAGGAGGAGCCTGCAAAAGAGACTGAGAATGAACGACCTGAGAGATAAGAGGAGAACCAGGAGAGGACGAGAGTCTGTGAAGCCAAGGTTGGATAGCATGTGTTGTGGAGAAGGGGGTGGTCCACCAGTGTCGAAGGCAGCTGAGAGAATCATCTTGTGCGGTAGCTATCTGGAAGAACATTGAATTTTACAGAAAAGTCTTATACAACACACCTCTGTTGCCTTCATTCAATAAGACAACCCCTGCCATTTAGTCACATAGCATATTGTCTGTCTTGTGGCCACAATGAATGTATTTCACATGAAGTCATTCAAGGACAAGGTTTTGCTTCTTGAGGTTCCTGGGAAGAAGCATTGCCATGAGGAGGGGGGCAGTGGGAATGAACTGGACCTCCTGTTCCCTCCCATATCTTTGGATCTTCTATAGGAGGTTTGGAGAATGCTGGGTTCTTCCTGAATAGCCCAGGACACAAGGCTGAGGAGATGAGGGCTCTGATCTGAGGTGTCCTTGCTGTATGTTCTCCTTTCTAGGACTGGGTGAAGTGATGAGGCTGCCCCAGCTCCCAGCTGCTTTGGGCCAGGGGAGGTCAGCAGGGTGGAAGCTGGTCCTTAGGTCGTTTGAACCCTATTTGGTGTCACCCTGGAGGAACCAGGGGTAGCAAAAGAAGGTGGTGATGGTAGCGGGCCTCAGGCCACATGGACAAGAGCTCCAGAAGAGACCGACAGAGAGAAGGCCCGCGGAGAGGACCAGAGGGAGGGAGGGGTTCACACAGAGTCTGGGCTTCAAGTCCTGGACCACAGCCCTCCTCCCGGGTCTCTGCCCTGATGACTTCCCCTTACTTCTCCAGCAGGTGACTTCTGCCTATTATCCTACTTCCAGCCACATCATTATAGGGCACAGACGGATCACACTGCTCAAGCCATTTTTCACCTCTTTATTTCTCAGGCTGTAGATAAGGGGGTTCAACATGGGGACCACGGTGGTGTAGGAAACAGAAGCCACCTGGTCCTTACCCAGGGAGGAAGACTTACTGGCTTTAGGTATGTAAAGATTAGAGTCCCATAGAAGATAGTGACTCCCATGAGGTGGGAAGCACAGGTGGAAAAAGTTTTTTTCTTCCTACAGTACAGTCGATCTTCAAAATGACAGAGATAATAGCCATGTAAGAGACTGTAATCATTATCAGAGACATTGCAAGTGTGGAACCAGCTAACATAAAGATCATGATTTCCGTGTTGTGTGTGTCAGTGCAGGACAAACCCAAGATTGGTGAGCTATCACAGAAAAAATGGTGAATTACATTTGAGTTGCAAAATGGCAACCTAGCTATGAACAGAAGATTTAGCAGGGAGTTTGTAAAAGCAACTCCATGTGACCCAACCATAAGCCACATGCATAATCTTGAGGACATAACAGAGGAATAAAGCAGTGGGTTATAGATAGCTACATAATGATCGCATGCCATTGCAGAGAGGAGAAAGCATTCTGTTCCTGCCAAAGAAATGAAAAAATAAATTTGGGCAAAGCAGCCAATGAATGAGATTTTCTTTCTCTATGTTAATAGATTCTCCAAGGTTTTGGGAGTTATGGCTATGGAGTAGCTCAGGTCAACAAATGACAAACCACAAAGGAAAAAATACATGGGCCTATGAGGCTGAGAGTCTTTCTGGATTATCAGGATCAGCCCTAGGTTCTCGACCACGAACAGCATATAGATCAAGATAAATAATGTGAAAAGGACCAGTTGGGCTCTTGGAGAATCTGTCAGGCCCATGAGGATGAAGTCGGCCATTCCGGTGTCATTTCCTGCAGCCAGTGGCTTCAGCATCTCTCCCCTAGTGAGAAATGAATATTGAAATTCAGGGGAAAAATGTTCCTACAGTTTAAGGAATATTAAGAGAATTACTAGAGAAACATACGTAGGGATGGAAACTGCTATTTGATCACATTTGGTTCGATATCGGTGCTTGGATAGAGGGAAGTCACAGAAGCCCAAGTTTTCCCTTCTCAGGCAACAGGGAGCTCTCTTCCTCCCTTCAAGACCCTACTGAGAACTCACCTCCTCCAAGAGGCCTTCCCAGACTGGGCCCCCTCCTTCCTCTCTCCCTCCTCCATTTCAGGAGAAGTTTATGTTCACTTTGAATTGGAGAAAGCTTTCAACACTGCAGAGTTATTGAGCAACTACACAGAATTAAAACAGTGTTGCAATAATTCAATTTTCTCTCAACCATTTCCATAGTTCTGATAATATAAAGGAGTTCAGCACCTACGAAGGGGTTCTGGATGTTTGTGTGTGTGTGCTTGTGTGTGTGTATGTGTGTGTGTGTGTGTGTGTATGGGGAACAGAAGATGGACATGGGAGCAAGCATGGCCTAGTGGATTGAGCTGAGACCTGGGAGTCAGAAGGACTTGAGTTTTAATCTTGGCTCCACCACTTGTCTGCTGTGTGACCTTGGGTAAGTCACTTAACTTCTCTGTACTTCATTTACCGCATCTATCCAATGGGGATTAAGACTGTGAGCCCCATGCGGGACAAAAACTGTGTCCAACCTGATTAGCTTGTATCTACTCCAGCACTTAGGATAGTGTTTGACACATAGTAAGTGCGCTTAGTACAGTGTTCTACAAAAAGTAAGCACTCAGTAA
The DNA here is from genome assembly GCF_015852505.1 of Tachyglossus aculeatus. Classification (NCBI taxonomy): domain Eukaryota; kingdom Metazoa; phylum Chordata; class Mammalia; order Monotremata; family Tachyglossidae; genus Tachyglossus; species Tachyglossus aculeatus. Next base: position 628,327 of record NW_024045093.1, read on the forward strand.
ATACAATTGAATGAATGAATGAATGAATGAGAGTGACAGACAGACAGATTGACCACTCAGGCTACTGGGTCCAGGGAAATGGCAGCAGAAGGAAGTACTTAACAAGTATCGTAATTATTAATAATAATAATAATAAACGAATATTATTATTACCCAACCTGTGAACTCCTACTCTTACAAAAGGAATTAGAATGTGATTCTTCCCTCTATTTCTTCTTCTGACTTACCTTTTCTGGTTTCTCATCTTTCAACATGTTTCAGCCTAGGTTAAAAAACTGATAATTATTTATTAAGCATTTGCTATGTTCCAGGTGCTGGAGTAGATGCAAGAAAATTGGATGGGACCCAGTCTATGTCCTACATGAGGATCCCAGTCCAAACTGGAGGGAAGATGGGTATCTTATCCCCATTTTACAGATGGGAAAATTCAGGCACAGAGAAGTTAATTGTCTCCCAAGTTCACAATGTGACAAGTGTTGAAGTAGGGAAAGGAACCTCTGACATACGGTCCAATGCTGTTATCTCTAGACGGCTAGCCTCACGTACCTAGGAAACACCTCAAGCATGAGATTAGGAGAGTGGAGAGTATGCCCCAGAGAATCCTGGAAAGGCCATTTATATATCCCTGACCCCATCTTGTTACTGATTCCTTGCTATTTTGAGGCCCAGTTACAGGAGTTTTACAAAGTGCTGAATGCAATCCCCATCTTGGATGAATGCGGGCTGGTGGTGATATCGTGTCCCTATTCTCCCTTTTCAAGTCTCAGAACAACTTCCATTATGAGAGCAGAGCCGAAGGGATCTACCTACTGTAGATGTATAAGTATCTTTAAATTGTATATATCGAATCATTTATTTTACTAATATTTGACTACCCATCTAGACTGTAGGGTCATTGTGGGCAGGGAATGTGTCCACCAACTCTTTTGAATTGTACTATCCCAAGTGCTTAGTGTAGTGCTCTTACATAGTAAGCTCTCAAGAAATACAACTGATAATGATGATGATCATACGAGTTGTATTATTGTAAACTCTGAAGCTCACTGGAAATTTCAGTTTGAGCCTTTAAAAAAAAATGACTTCAGTGAGAAATCACACACATGGATTTAACTTGCAAAAATCTCTTCAGTGAAGCTGGTTTGTTTATCCTCCCTCCTGAAATTTTCAGTTTACTGAAGTCAAATTTGTTCTTGTGTTTAAATGAGAGAGGATACATCACAAAGAAACTTTGAAGCATTTCACTTTAGATTTTGGCTGCCATTTCAAGACTTTTACAAAACTCCAAGAACCTAGTTATTATGGAAGCTTTCCAGGGCACCAATATACAATCATATAACATTTACTACAAAATTGTAACTGACCATAGACATAATCACTTACCCTTTATGGTGGTTGCCGATTTTGATTAAGCAATATGACAGAGTTAAGGAAAGGGTCTATTTGAAATCCAAACTCTCCTTACTCAATGGGATCACTCCAAAAGGAGAATGAGTTGAAAAATGCCATACATTAAGAGAAATGTTGATGTTCTTTAAAAAGAGAAGGATGCTATCAGAAGATTTTTTTGTCTACTAACATGATATAATATCAAATTGTCACCCATTTGTGCACATTGAATGATTATCGTGTGGTTAAAGAAAATGCATCCCTCCAAGAATCAGGTTATTCAGAGGAAGTTGGTAACTTTGCTGAAGAAACTTCTCTCTACTAGTTTGCCATTGCAGGTTTTCCTTGGCTACAGAATGGACTTAGTTCCCAAGAAATATCAGAGCCCTGTGATTTAAATCTTTTCTCATTTGATTTAATTTTGGTCATAAATTTTTCATGTGCTTTCCTATCCTCTATCCCTGAGCAAATAAAATATTCAGATCAAATCTAGAACAGCACTAGCCAATTCCAAGAAAAGGATCATGCCGGCATTATTTATAGGGATTCTGGGCAATGTCAGGATCTGATTTGTTCAACACAGTGCTGATGGCCTCAGAGCATCTCTCCACCAGAGAGTTAATAACTAAACAAGCCTTGTTTCTCCGTAGGGAGGCAGGGATTAAATTGGTTACATGGGTCATTTTCAAAGTAAGATTATGAGAAAGTTTTTTAAAGACAAATGTTCAGAACGGGATAAACCCAAGTGCACTCTGGTTCTCCATAATGTGTGATTTCCCTAATTTTTTGGATAGGACACTATTGGGAAATTTGGGGATGTTCTTCAGATACATTCATCAATTTAGAGAAAATGTGGTGTGTTGGATGAAATAGATAAACCCCAGGTGCGGCAACAAACTGGAGACATAAACTATCATGTGAGTGTTCTTTGTTGAAAAGTTCAATAAGCTTGTAATCTCTGCATTACGGTAGAAATGAGAGTTTTTAATATTTTTCATGATATTTGTTATTAATTTACTCTCTTCCAGGCACTGTACTGAGTGCAGAGGTGGATATAAGCTTCAAGCTAATTAGGTTGGACACAGTCCCTGTCCCATTTGGGGCTCACAGTTTTCATCCCCATTTTACAGATGAGGTAACTGACGCACAGAAAAGTAAAATGACCTGCCCAAGGACACATAGCAGACAAGTGGCTGAGCCGGGATTTGGACCCACAACCTTCTGACTCCCAGGCCTGTGCTCTATCCACTAGGCTATGTTGCTTCTCATGGCTTGCATGATTGACCTTGATTCTTCTCTTTCAAAATAGGCCCTGTACGTGGTCTTCATTGACCACGAAAAGATTTTGTAAATCATGAAGACCTGGGAGTCATCCTCCTCAGTTTGGCTTTCCCGAATTTGTTATCATCAAAACGTCATGCTCTGTTGGAACAGCAGTCAGAGTTCTGGATAAAAGGCATTTAAGGGCACCCTTTTCTGTCACAAATGGTGTTAATCATTGCACCGATGCTTTTCACCATAACATTCAGTGTTTCTGACTGACACATACTAAGTGTGGAATTTGGCAGCTACATACAGAATCTCCTAGATTCTTGAATTTGCAGGGACTTTACGCCAAGACAATGGTTTCAAAGACTCTCATTGATGAGCCCCTGAATGCTTTGGGCTGACAGCCTGAAAAAGACTGACATCGTACTTCAATTAAGGTCCAAATTCCTAACTTCTGCTCGAAATGGTATCCACTGATGGTAGGCAGCTTAATTCTGCTCCCTGAGGTGCAGGGTTTCACCAAATGCTGTTCAGAGTGGCCAGGTGAAAAGACCATAAAGAGGCTGAGAATCAGACAGAGTTCTAATCGCAGTTTCTCCACTTGTCTGCTGTGTGACTTGTCTGCAGTGCGACCTTGGGCAAGTCAGTTCACTTCTCTGGCCTCCATTACCTCGTCTGTAAAATGGGGAATGAGACTCTGAGCTCCACGTAGGACAGAGATCCTGACTTGCTTGCATCCACCGCAGTGCTTAGTACCGTACCTGGAACATAATAAGAGCTTAGCACATAGCACTGCCTCTCAAGGTCGCACCTGGAGTTTCCAATGCTCTACCAGTCTTAACTACGGGAGGGAAAGTCAAGAAGAGGCATCTTCATTCCATTCCTAGCTTGGACAGTGGCTAGCTAGTGGAAGGAAATCTGCTACAAGTCTTAACTCACTGTACTGGGCAGCAGTGGCATGGGAGAAAGTCGAGGGCGGAGACTCGAGGTTACTGCAAGGAGGCAATGGTAAACCACTTCAGGATTTTTACAAAGAAACCTCTGTAGATACACTACCAGAACGACTACAGATGGAGGTGGACCATTCTGGGAGAAAGGTGTCCGTGGCATTGCTATGGGTCAGAGATGAGTTGACAGCATAAGACAAGACAAACACATACTGCAATTGTTATCATTATTACCTTATATTGTAAACTCCTTGAGGGAGAGGACCTTGTCTGACACCTAGATTGAACTGTACTCTTCCAAGCACTTAGTAGACTGCTGTACACACAATAAGCACTTAATAAATGTCATTGATTAACTTCTCTGTCTGTTTCTTCATTTGTAAAATGGGGATCCAATAAATATTTTCCCTTAGAATGTGAGTGCCACATGGGACTGGGACTGTGTTTGACCTAAATACTTTGTATCAACCCCAACACTTAGTACAGTACTTATTAGTAATAATAATAATAATAATAATAATAATAATATTTGTTATTATTGTTATCATTACCATCTTGGCACAGAGTAAGCGCTGAACAAATTCCATCATTATTATTATTGCTACCACAGTGCTTAATACAGTTCTTGACTTGACTATCAATAATGATAGTTGTGTATTTGTTAAGCACTTACTTTGGGCCAAGGACTGTATTAAGACCTGTTCAGCATTTGGAGAGTTGCCCTTGGATTTGCAAACTTTATTCACCCATCCTCAGCCCCACAGCACTTATATGCATATCTGTAATTCGTTTATTTATATTATCTGTCTCTTCCTCTAGAATAGCTCGTTGTGAGCAGGGAACATATCTATATCTACTAACTCTGTTATATCATAGTCACCCAAGCACTTAGTATAGTGCTCTGCATATAGTAAGTGAACAGTAAATACTATTGATTGATTGATTGGAACATTGTCTCTGGAAAGAAAGGAATGCCAGCCTGCTGGCAAAAATGTGATATCTGAGGTGATATTGTCAACACAATATTGTTAGGCTGTAAGCTCCTCTAGACTGTAAGCTCACTGTGGGCAGGGGATGTGTCTGTTTATTGTTATATTGCGCCCTCCCAAGCATTTAGTACAGTGCTCTGCACACAGTAAGTGCTCAATAAATACAATTGAATGATTGAATCAATATGACCACGAAGAGGGGACACCACATGGACAGTATATACAGCAACTTCATCAATTCCATTTTCACTGAATGAGGCAAATTACCAACTGAGACTGACAAGAACACATCCCACACACCGAGTTCCTACACTGTAATGGAATCATAAGTGGCCAAATAGTCCACATTTAAAACAAACAATAGATAGAGAAGTAGCGAGCTCTCCAAAGCAGGAGAGATTTCTCAAGTGGAGGAATTTAATAATCACAGGAAGGTGGTTCAATTCAATATTGTTTAGCATTCTGAGACGTGTCCCTATAGAAAATATTTTTCTCTTCATGGCTCTCAGAAGAGGATTTTTATTGTCTTCTTCAGGCTGTAGAGAAAAGGATTCAGATTGGGAAATACTTCAATATAAAACACAGAAGCACCTCAATCATTCTGGTGGGGAAGCAATAGTATCCGGTTGTAGGTAAGTGAAGAAATAGGGTCCTTTACATTAGTGTCACCCCCATTAGTGGGAGGTGAAAGTGCAAAGGCTTTATGTTGGGCATCAGTGGAAGAGATTGTTGGGAAGGCAAAGAGAGTTGAGCTATAAGAGATGGTGAAGATGCCAGTTAAGCCCTATTTTTCCTTTGTATTCATTCATTCATTCAATTGTATTTATTGAGTGCTGACAGCGTGCAGAGTACTGTGCAAAGCACTTGGAAAGTAAATTTGGCAACAGAGACAATGCTTTCCCAACAACGGGCTCACAGTCTAGATGGGGGAAGACTGACATCAAAACACATAAACAGGCATCAATAGCATCAATATAAATACATAGAATTATAGATATATATGTATCATTAATACAATGAATAGAATAATACATATGTACCTATTAACACAAGTTCTGTGGGGCCGGGAGGGTGGGTAGAGCAGAGCGTGTGAGTCAGGGTGATGGGGAGGGGAGGAGGAGCAGAAGAAAAGAGGGGCTTAGTCTGGGAGGATTTTAGGCTCTTTGTAGGCTCTGAAGTAGGGTTGTGTCAAGAGTGTGATGATTTCATATCAAAAATGATGAGTAGCAAAGTGAGAGAACATTAGTCTACTGAGATTAAGGAGTTGGCAAATCCGATTCAGTGAGATGGGTTTGCTGACCATTTGGGACACAAAGCCTGGAAAAAGAAGTGTACTACAGATGGCTCACCTCTCAGGGTCACACCTGGAGAGTTTCCAGGATGCCACCAGTCTCGACTATGGGAGGGAGAGTCAAGCGGAGGCATTTCCATTCCATTCCTTGCGTGGGCAGTGGCTAGTGAGTGGAAGACAATCTGCTACAAGTCAAAACTCACCTGTGCTGGGCAGGAGCAGCATGGGAGAAAGTTGAGAGTGGAGACTCAGGTTTACTGCGTGGAAAGAGGCAATGGCAAACCGCTTCCATATTTTTACCAAGAAAACTCTATGGATACACTACCAGAATGGTTGCAGATAGAGGTGGGGCATTCTGTGATGGATGTGTCCATGGCATCATTACGAGTCGGACATGACTTGACAGCATAAGACAACAATAGATGGCTATACAACAGCAGGACATATCAAGTCCAGGAGAAAGCACTCACAGCACAGACTAAGCCAAGAGTTAAGTACGTATGGCCAAAAAACTCAGTGTAGAGAATGGTTTTCTATTTGAATAAGAAATTGATTAGGGTCTGAACAATGGTAGAGGAATAAAGGATATCGATGAATGCCAAGTTGCTGAGCATAGGCACCTTGTAACCAGAGAACGTGTCACTTGTTTATTCTGTATTTTCCAAGAGCCTCATACAGTGCACCTCACCATGTGGGCGCTCAATAAATGCCACTACAGAAGAAGTGTGGCTTAGTGGAAAGAGCACGGGCTTGGGAGTCAGAGGTCATGTGGTCTAATCCCAGTTCCGTGAGTTGCCAGTTGAGTGGCTTTGGGCAGTTCACTTAACTTCTCTGTGCTTTGGTTACCTCATCTGTAGAATGGGAATTAAGGCTGTGAGCCTCAACTGGGACTACCTGATTACCTTAAATCTACCCCAGCACTTAGAACACTGCTTGGCACATAGTGAGCAATTAACAAATACAAGATTCATTATTACTACCAGTCCTCCTCCTTCTCCTCCTTTTCTTCCTTCTCCTTCTCCTCATCCACCTCCGCCTTCTTCTCCTTCTTCTCCTCCTTCTCATCCTGCTTTTCCTCCTTTACTCCTCCTCTTCATCCTGATTTTTCTCTCCTCCTTCTCTTCCTCCTCCTACTCATGTCCTACCACTATTGAGGAAAATGTTCATGAATTTGTGAAGACGTGAATCAGTTCTGGTTAGGACGATCGCTCCATGACTCTCCCAAATTTCAAATTGATGGATGAATAGTAGAATTCTAAGGAGGATGACTTGCAGTTCAGATTGTTTTTCAAATACTGAGAGAGTGAATGTTTCAATATCAGTCACAACTTCCCCATCCATGGATCTCTATTCAACTTTATGCCTAATCTTCTGAATAAAGAAAGGCCAGGGATAAATCTGTAATGCAATTCCCAGAAGGGAATGCCTAAAAGCACATCTGCTGTGATGTAAAAAAATGCAGCAATAAGTACCTTACTAACAACGTTGAGAAGATAGGTCATCTGCAGGTCTCTAATCCCTTTTTGTGACTATTTGGGCTAGTGGGTACTGAAGGGGGGTGTTGGACGTGCAGTGACATTTTCACCTATGGAGGTTCCTTCTGTTGCTAAGCCAGCTGCATTGAAGATACAGTCAAGTAAACACTGCCTGCTGTCATTTTCAAAATTGCTAATAATTCTATGGATGCCAATCAAAATGTTTAAAGGCCAGTTGATTCTCCTCGGGATAATGCAGAAGAAAAATGAAGTAGGCTCTAATGGAAAGACAATAGGCCTGAGAGTGAGGAGACCTATGTTCTACTTCCAACCCCTGCTACTGACCTGCCTTTTGTCTTCTGACAATACCTTTAAACTCTTTAGGCCTCCTCTGGCTAATGAATATGACAATCTCCATTTCCTTCTTGGTGCATTATAAGAATAAAATCAGAAGCATTATGGCCTAGTGAAAAGGGGACAGGACTGAAAGTCAGAGGACCTCGGCTTTAATTCTGGCTCTGCTGCTTGTCTGCCGTGTGTTGTTGGGCAAGTAAGTTAACTTCTCGGTATTTCTGTTTCCTCATCTGTTAAATGGCGAGTCAATCCTACACTCTCCTCCTTAGAATGTGAATCCAACGTTGGACAGCAGGGACTGTATCCAACCTTATTATCTTCTACCCAGCCCTGTGCTTCATACAGTGCTTGACACAAAGTAAACGATTTACAAGAGGAATAAAAAAAAGGAAATGGAATGTGAAAAACCCAAGGCCTGGGCAGGTTGATATCCAGCATAATTTGGCTAGCTCAGAGTAATGTAAGGTAAATTGATTAAAAATATCTTCACCGTTCTTGCATTAGAATATCTAGGTGATTCTAACCAAATGATCAGGCTGCTTGTACAACAATTTGTGTTTTGTAGACTTGGCCCATTGGTGTTACAACTGAGCATGTCACCCTCCCCTTCTGACACTGTTCTAAGTACTGGGGTAGACAGAAGCTGATCAGGTTGGATGCAGTCCATATCCCGCATGGGTCTCACAGCCTTAATCCCCATTTTCCAGATGAGGTAACTGTGGCTCAGAGAAGTAACTTGTGCAAGGTCACGCAGTAGAGAAGTAGTGAAGCCAGGATTAGAACCCAGGTCCTTCTGGTCCCTGCTCTTGCATTAGACTAGGCTGCACTGCTTGTGTTGATGATGAGGTTTTCTGAATTCTGGAAGCCAGTTGCTGCTGATAGTCCAGCATGGCATTCTGCAATCTGAAAAGAATTGGCTCTGTGGCAACATAAGAAAAAACAGTGTTAGAGACTGCCAGCGAACTAAGGTTGACCAGTTTTGCGGGTTCCCCAGGGAACCTTGTTGAGTGACTACCTGCATTACTCATGGCTTGACTGTTAGTGGTCTAGTTGCTGACTTGTACTTCCCAAGCGCATTGTACAGTTCTCTGCACAGTCAGTGCTCAATAAATACAATTGAATAAATGAACACTAAATCAAACCTTCAAAAATCTGTAATATTTGAACATTCCAGACATAGACTCTGACCAGCTAAAAATTTGGTTGTTGGAATATCGCGAACAGAACAAAAACCCCAGACTGAGCCCCCTTTTTCCTCTCCTCCTGCCCATCCCCCCACCCTATCTCCTTCCCCTCCCCACAGCACTTGAATATATTTGTACAGATTTATTACTCTATTTATTTTACTTGTACATATTTACTATTCTGTTTCTTTTGTTAATGATTTTGACACCTGTCCACATGTTTTGTTTTGTTGTCTGTCTCCCCTGTCTGGATGGTGATCCCATTGTTGGGTAGGGAACGTATCTATATGTTGCCGACTTGTACTTCCCAAGCACTTAGTACAGTGCTTTGCACACAGTAAGCACTCAGTAAATACGATTGAATGAATGAATTAATGAATGAACAAAAACTCTTCTGTCACCTTATTTAAGTTTGTCTAAGGACCTCGGGTAAATCCCTTAACTTCTCTGTGCCTCAGTTATCTCATCTGTAAAATGGGGATTAAATCCACCAGTCCACCTCCTTTCAAATTAGACCGTAATCCCCATGAGGGACAAGGACTGAGTTCAACCTGATAAATTTGATATCTTCCCCAGCTCTTAGAACAGTGCTTGACACACAGTAAGCGCTTAGCAAATAGCATTCAAAAAATGAAATTCTGGAAATGATGCTTTTTGGTGTCTTAGTAGCCCTTCTGTTTCCTGTAGGGTGGAAACTAGGGCCTGTTTTCAGTGATTGGCTAGCAATGACTGTTTTATATTGCCACCCAGGAAATCATCATAGGGTAAATCAGTCAATCAATCACTGAAATGTATTGAGTGCTTATTGTGCACACAGTGTTATACTAAGCACTTGAGAGAATACAAAACCACTGCGTTGGTAGACATGATCTCTGCCACCAGGAGCTTATAGTCTTGAATTTACAGTATGGAGAGGGAGAAAGACATTAAAATGAACTATGTATCTCGCCCACTCACAAACCTGGTCACACCCTCATTATTATTATCTCCTACCGCTGCACTATCTCCATACTCACCAACTCTGAAATCCCTCTTTCTGATCATAACCTTCTCACCTGCCTCCTCACTCACACCCCTATCCCCTGTAAATCTATATTACTACCTCACAGAGACCTCCGCTCTCTCAACCCCATCCATCTTTCTGAGCGTCGCACACCCCACCTTACCTCCGTTTCCTCTCTACCCAAACTTGATGATCAGATTACTGCTCTCAACTCTAACCTCTCTACTCAACTCTACTACCTCACTCCCCGTTCCCTTCGCCGCCCTCATACCACTAACCCTCAGCCCTGGATAACTGTCCCTGTCCACCTCCTTCGCTCTTATCCTCGAGCTGCTGAATGCTGCCAGTGTAAATCTCTACACCAAGCCAAACTCGTTCACTTCAAGTTTATCCTTTCCTCCCTTAACTCTGCCCTCTCCTCTGCCAGACAAAACTATTTCTCCTCCCTTATTGACACCCCTGCCCATCATCCCCGTCAGCTCTTCCATACATTTAACTCCCTTCTCAGGTCCTGTGTTCCTCCCCCTCCTCCTTCCCTCACCCGCAACGATCTGGCCTCCTACTTCATTAGTAAAATTAACTCCATCACGTCTGAGCTCCCCAAAGTCACTCCTCCCCCTTCTCCAACACCCTGGCTTTCAACCCTCTCTGCTACTCTCCCATCTTTCCCAACAGTATCATCATCATCATCATCATTAATCATATTTATTGAGCACTTACTGTGTGCAGAGCACTGTACTAAGTGCTTCGGAAGTACAAATTGGCAACATATAGAGACAGTCCCTACCCAACAGTGGGCTCACAGTCTAAAAGGGGGAGACAAAACCAAACATACTAACAAAATAAAATAAATAGAATAGATATTTACAAGCAAAATAAATGAATAAATAAATAAATAAATAGAGTAATAAATATGTACAAACATATATACATATATACAGGTGCTGTGGAGAAGGGAAGGAGGTAAGATGGGGGGATGGAGAGGGGGACGAGGAGGAGAGGAAGGAAGGGGCTCAGTCAGGGAAGGCCTCCTGGAGGAGGTGAGCTCTCAGTAGGGCCTTGAAGGGAGGAAGAGAGCTAGCTTGGCGGATGGGCAGAGGGAGGGCATTCCAGGCCTGGGGGATGACGTGGGCCGGGGGTCGATGGCGGGACAGGCGAGAATGAGGTACGGTGAGGAGATTAGCGGCAGAGGAGTGGAGGGTGCGGGGTGGGCTGTAGAAGGAGAGAAGGGAGGTGAGGTAGGAGGGGGCGAGGTGATGGACAGCCTTGAAGCCCAGGGCGAGGAGTTTCTGCCTGTTGCACAGATTGATTGGTAGTATCTTAAGATGAGATCTCCTCCCTCCTCTCAAGTGCTACTGCAGCCACCTGTGCTTTGGACCCCATTTCCTCTCATTTTAGGAAATCTCTCGCCCCGTCCCTCCTCCCATCCTTAGCTTCCATCTTCAACTTCTCACTCTCTACTGGTTCCTTCCCCTCTGCCTTCAAACATGCCCACTTCTCCCCCATCCTAAAAAAACCTCTCTCTTGACCCCAGGTCACCTTCTAGTTATCACCCTATCTCCCTCCTACCTTTCCTTTCCAAACTCCTTGAACAAGTCATCGACACCCACTGCCTCGAATTCCTGAACGCCAACTCTCTCCTCGACCCCCTCCAATCTGGCTTCCGTCCCCTACATTCCACTAAAACTGCCCTCGCAAAGGTCACCTCCTGCTTGCCAAATACAACGGCTCCTACTCTATCCTAATCTTCCTCGACTTCTCAGCTGCCTTTGACACTGTGGACGGCTCCCTTCTCCTCAAAGCGCTTTCCAAACTTGGCTTCACAGACTCTGTCCTCTCATGGTTCTCCTCTTATCTCTCCGGCCGTTCATTCTCAGTATCTTTTGCGGGCTTCTCCTCCCCCTCCCATCCCCTTACTGTAGGGTTTCCTCAAGGTTCAGTTCTTGGTCCCCTTCTGTTCTCTATTTACACTCACTCCTTTGGTGAACTCATTCGCTCCCATGGCTTCAACTATCATCTCTATGCTGATGACACCCAAATCTACATCTCTGCCCCTGCTCTCTCTCCCTCCCTTCAGGCTCGTGTCTCCTCCTGCCTTCAGGACATCTCCATCTGGATATCAGCCCTCCATCTAAAACCCAGTATGTCCAATACTGAACTCCGTATTTTCCCTCCCAAACCCTGCCCTCTCCCTGACTTTCCCATCACTGTCGATGGCATTACCATCCTTCCCATCTCACAAGCCCACAACCTTGGTGTCATCCTCGACTCTGCTCTCTTGTTCACCCCTCACATCCAGTCCCTCACCAAAACCTGCCGGTCTCACCTCTGCAACATCCCCAAGATCTGCCCTTTCCTCTCCATTCAAACTGCTACCTTGCTGGTTCAATCTCTCATCCTATCCCGACTGGATTAGTGCATCAGCCTCCTCTCTGATCTCCCATCCTCCTGTCTTTCCCCACTTCAGTCTATACTTCATGCTGCTGCCCGGATCATCTTTATGCAGAAACGCACTGGGCATGTTACTCCCCTCCTCAAAAATCTCCAGTGGCTACCAGTCAGCCTACACATCAGGCAAAAACTCCTCTCGGCTTCAAGGCTCTCCATCACCTCACCCCTTCCTACCTCACCTCCCTTATTACCTTCTACAGCCCAGCCCTCACCCTCCACTCCTCTGCCGCTAACCTCCTCACTGTACCTCGTTCTCAACTGTCCCGCCATCGACCCCCAGCCCACATCCTCCCCCTGGCCTGGAATGCCCTCCCTCCCCACATCTTCCAAGCTAGCTCTCTTCCTCCCTTCAAAGCCCTACTAAGCACTCACCTTCTCCAGGAGGCCTTCCCAGCCTGAGTCCCCTTTTCTTCCCCTTCTCCCCATCCCTCCACCCTACCTCTTGCACCTGTATATATGTTTGTATAGATTTATTACTCAATGTATTATACCTGTACGTATTTACTATTCTATTTATTTTGTTAATGAGGTGCATATAGCTTTACATCTATTTATTCTGGTGACTTGACACCTGTCCACATGTTGTGTTTTGTTGTCTCTCTCCCCCTTCTAGACTGTGAACCCTTGTTGGGTAGGGACTATCTCTAAATGTTGCCAACTTGTAGTTCCCAAGCGTTTGGCAGAGTGCTCTGCACACAGTAAGTGCTCAATAAATGCAATTGAATGAATGAATGAATAATTGTTATTGTTCTCCTTGCCTTTTTTATGGTATTTGTTATGTGTTTACTGTGTGTCAGACACCGTACTAAGTACTGGGATAGAGTACAAGTTTATCAGGTTGGCCACAGTCCATATCCAGCATGGGGCTCACAGTCATAATCCCAATTTTACAGATGAAGTATCTGAGGTGCAGATAAATTATGTAACTTGTCTAAGGTCATGCAGCCGACAAGAGGCAGAGCCTGGATTAGAACCCAGGTCCTCTGACTCCCAGTGAACTCCCATACTGAACTCTTTATCTTCCCTCCCAAACCCTGCCCTCTTCCTGACTTTCCCATCACTGTCGATGGCACTACAATCCTTCTCGTCTCACAAGCCCACAACCTTGGTGTCATCTTCGACTCTGTTCTCTCGTTCACCCCTCACATCCAATCCCTCACCAAAACCTGCCGAGCTCACCTCCGCAACATCGCCAAGATCCACCCTTTCCTCTCCATCCAAACTGCTACCTTGCTGGTTCAATCTCTCATCCTATCCCGACTGGATTACTGCATCAGTAATGTAGTGTAGTGTAAGTGCTCTGTAGCACTGTAGTACTGTACAGTGCAGTGTACAGAGCACTTAGTACAGTGCTCTGCACGCAGTAAGCACTCAACAAATACGATTGAATGAATGAATGATTCAGCTTCCTGTCTGATCTCATTCATTCATTCAATCATATTTATTGAGCACTTACTTTGTGCAGAGCATTGTACTATGCACTTGGGAAGTACAAGTTGGCAACATATAGAGACGGTCCCTACCTAAACAGTGGGCTCACAGTCTAGAAGGGGGAGACAGACAACAAAACAAAACATATAAACCAAATAAAATAAATAGAATAAATATATACAAGTAAAATAAATAAATAAATAGAGTGATAAATATGTACAAACATATATACATATATACAGGTGCTGTGGGGAGGGGAAGGAGGTAAGGCGGGGAGGATGGGGAGGAGGAGGAGGGGGCTCAGTCTGGGAAGGCCTCCTGGAGGAGTTGAGCTCTCAGTAGGGCCTTGAAGCGAGGAAGAGAGCTAGCTTGGCAGATGAGCAGAGGGAGGGCATTCCAGGCCCGGGGGGATGACGTGGGCCGGGGATCGATGGCGGGACAGGCGAGAACTAGGTACGGTGAGGAGATTAGCGGCAGAGGAGTGGAGGGTGCGGGGTGGGCTGTAGAAGGAGAGAAGGGAGGTGAGGTAGGAGGGGGCGAGGTGATGGAGAGCCTTGAAGCCCAGGGTGAGGAGTTTCTGCCTGATGCGTAGATTGATTGGTAGCCACTGGAGATTTTTGAGGAGGGGAGTAACATGCCCAGAGCGTTTCTGGACAAAGACAATCTGGGCAGCAGCATGGAGTATGGATTGAAGTGAGGAGTGACACGAGGATGGGAGATCAGAGAGAAGGCTGATGCAGTAGTCCAGACAGGATAGGATGAGAGCTTGAACGAGCAGGGTAGCGGTACTGAGCAGACAAGTGGCAGAGCCCGGATTAGAACCTAGATCTTCTTACTTTCAGGCCTGTACTCTTTCCTCTAGGTCACACTGCTTCTCCTGCTTCTCTAATTTTATATCCTTATTCTTCCTCCTACTCTTATCATTGGCACATAGTTTAAGTATACTTGTCTCCCCCAAAGATGGCAGACTTTTTGAAGGCAGAGAATTTCATAGAAGCAGCATTGCTAGATAGATAGAGCATGGGCCTGGGAGTCAGGAGGACCTGGGTTCTAATCTCAGCCACTTGGGTTCAAATCCTGGCCCCAGCACTTGTCTGCTGTGTGACCTTGGGCAAGTTATTTAACTACCCTGTGCCTCAGTTCCTTCATATGTAAAATGGGGATTAAGGCTGTGTACTTCAGGTGGGACAGGAACTGTGTCCACCCTGATTACTTTGTATCAGACCCAGAGCTTCGTACAGTGCCTGGCACACAGTAAGCACTTAAGAAAATCCATAAAAATTAAAAATACATGTTTTGAACTCTCCCACCTCCTCAGTAGAGTCCTCTGCACTCAGCAGGTGTTCAAGAAATACTATCATTTGATTGATAATGACAACTCTGAATCATCAAACCAGTTCTAGTCAATTTCACCACTTCCTGGGCAAGCCCTTAGTCTTCCTTAGCTTCCATTTTCCCAAAGAAAGGATGCAAATAATAAAACCTTTCCATTAGTCTGCTCCCAGGGGCATTCTGAGGATTTATGAGGTCAGTGGAGGAAACAAACTCTCAAATATTTATAGCTCATTAACTTTTCCCAAAGTGTTTGCTGTCACTTCAAGTAATGACTCTTATCAAGTCTCCTGGAAAACTTAATCTAATATGAAGTGGTAGAAACTCCCAGCTGAGCCAGGAAAATCAGGCTCCAGTCTGGACTCAGGAACTGATTTACAACGGAGGAAAAAGACACAATCTTTTTATCTTGCATAGTTTGTAATCTCAATGGGGATAGAGGAGAATATTAATAGCCAAATATACAGTAATTCGTTTCCTCATTTGTATAATGGAGATAATTTTATTTGCTCTCACCCACTTGACCGGAAGGCAAAGAGAACAAATGAGAATAGAACTTGGTGACAGAAAGGTACTTCTGGAAACTCGGGGAATTTTTCTTTATCATTCCCATTTTATAGGTAAAGAAGAGTTCAGTGGTTCAATATCACACAGCAAGTTAGTGGCACAAGAAATAGAACTCCTTCTTTCAGTATGTTTTTGGGTATAACAAAAGAATGTCCTGATCCTGAGGGAGTCTATACCTGTCTATATTGGCACATAAATTAGAAAAGACTATTCGTAGATACTAGTCTCCAAGGCTATGACACCTCACTGAGATTTCTGTTGACTACGGAGTCTGAGAATTAAAAAGTTAAACTGACATACCTTGGTAACATACCTTGTTCTCCTCTTACCTCTCCGGTTGTTCTTTCTCAGTCTCTTTTGCAGGCTACTCCTCCCCCTCCCATTCTCTCACTGTGGGGGTTCCCCAAGGTTCAGTGCTTGGTCCCCTTCTGTTCTCGATCTACACGCACTCCCTTGGTGACCTCATTCGCTCCCACGGCTTCAACTATCATCTCTACGCTGATGACACCCAGATCTACATCTCTGCCCCTGCTCTCTCTACCTCTCTCCAGGCTCACATCTCCTCCTGCCTTCAGGACATCTCCATTTGGATGTCTGCCCGTCACCTAAATCTCAACATGTCGAAGACTGAACTCCTTGTCTTCCCTCCCAAACCTTGCCCTCTCCCTGACTTTCCCATCTCTGTTGATGGCACTACCATCCTTCCCGTCTCACAAGCCCGCAACCTTGGTGTCATCCTCGACTCCGCTCTCTCATTCACCCCTCACATCCAAGCCATGACCAAAACCTGCAGGTCTCAGCTCCACAACATTGCCAAGATCCGCCCTTTCCTCTCCATCCCAACCGCTACCCTGCTCATTCAAGCTCTCATCCTATCCCGTCTGGACTACTGCATCAGCCTTCTCTCTGATCTCCCATCCTCATGTCTCTCTCCACTTCAATCCATACTTCATGCTGCTGCCCGGATTATCTTTGTCCAGAAACGCTCTGGGCATGTTACTCCCCTCCTCAAAAATCTCCAGTGGCTACCAATCAATCTGCGCATCAGGCAGAAACTCCTCACGCTCGGCTTCAAGGCTCTCCATCACCTCGCCCCCTCCTACCTCACCTCCTTTCTCTCCTTCTACAGCCCAGTCTGCACCCTCCATTCCTCCACCGCTCACCTCCTCACTGTACCTCACTCTTGCCTGTCCCGCCATCGACCCCCGGCCCATATCATCCCCCGGGCCTGGAATGCCCTCCCTCTGCCCATCCGCCAAGCTAGCTCTCTTCCTCCCTTCAAGGCCCTGCTGAGAGCTCACCTCCTCCAGGAGGCCTTCCCAGACTGAGCCCCTTCCTTCCTCTCCCCCTCATCCCCCTCTCTATCCCCCCCATCTTACCTCCTTCCCTTCCCCACAGCACCTGTATATATGTATATATGTTTGTACATATTTTTTTACTCTATTTATTTATTTATTTTATTTGTACATATCTATTCTATTTATTTTATTTTGTTAGTATGTTTGGTTTTGTTCTCTGTCTTCCCCTTTTAGACTGTGAGCCCACTGTTGGGTAGGGACTGTCTCTATATGCTGCCAATTTGTACTTCCCAAGCGCTTAATACAGTGCTCTGCACATAGTAAGCGCTCAATAAATACGATTGATGATGATGATGATGATGATGATGATGATGATGATGGTAATATTAAGAAGAAAAAGTCTTTAACTTGACCTCTTTTACCCAGTGCTAAGAACAGGCACTAAATCCCAGTGGTTGTTATCGATCCCCACTCAAACAAGCTGCATAGGGCTTTATTAACATTGATTGGGTGCTCAGAGATGGGCAATTACACAACTTGAAAGCACTTTTTCTTCTACCTCATAATTGAGTTGCAAATAGCCTAATTAGACCCAGCTGACTGTAAATAAAGACACTTTTGTAGTAGTAATGAATTGTGGTCCAACCTATCTTTGTAGTCACAGTTCAGGTCTATTTGCAATAACTGTAGAGCTCTTCCCCTTAGGAAGGGACTATTTGGTAAGTATTTGGTAGTTGGTAAGTATTTGGTAAGTTTTTGGTAAGTAGAAAGCTTTTTCTAAGTTGGGATGCCGAGGTCTCCTTCAGCAGGAGTAAAACAGTGACTTACTGAATATCTATGAGTTTTTCCCATTCGTTGTAACAGAAATCATTCCTCTCTGGAATTGGTGGCTGCAGATTAGATAAATTAGCCAAGGGCCAGGATATCAGAAAGTATCAATCAATCACTTAATCGATCATGTTTATTAAGAACTTACCTTATGTACAGCACTGTACTAAGTACTTGGAAGAATACAATACAACAGAGTTGGTAGACATCTTCCCTGCCGATGAGAAGCTTTCAGTCTAGAGGGGGAGAAATAACCAGGAGTTTGGAAAGGGACTGCGAAGTGAATGGAATGCAATGGCTTAATAGCGGTATTATCAATCCACAGAGAGTGCCATTATAGTGAATGCCAACCTCTGGGTGCTTTCTATTCCTGCCCTACTTAGCATCAGAGCAGTATAACCATGACTGTATTACCATGGATGTTCCTGTATCTTTATTGACAGAATTTGTCTGTTTATTGTTATATTGTACTCTCCCAAGCTTTTAGTACAGTACTCTGCACACAGTAAGCATTCAATAAATATTACTGACTGACTGACAGATTGACTGTCCAGATCCTTTTGCATCTAGAGTTGCCATACTGCCCCACCAGCCAACTTTCCAGAAACTAAGACTCTAAATTCTTACACAGATGCCATTTTTAATCATAAATCAATCAGGCAATCATATTTATTATGTGCTTAGTGTGCAGAGCACTGTACTAAGCACTTGGAAGAGTAAACATAACAGAGCTTGTCGAGATGTTTCCTGCCCACAAGGAGTTTGCAGTCTAGAGGGAAAGATAGACATGAAAACAAATTAAACATTTGTATGTAAGTGAGGTGGGGCTGAGGATAAGAAGGCTAGTTTTCCTCACAGTATGGACTGTTTTTATCCTGTGCTATCGCATTCATCAGGGTCTGGATTCCCTCATTAATATACAACATAGAGAGCTATATCTATAACAATAATAATAATGATAATGGTATTTGTTAAGCACTTACTATATGTCAAGGACTGTTCTAAGTGCTGGGGTAGATACAAGGTAATCAGGTTGTCCCACGTGGGGCTCACAGTCTTAATCTCCATTTTACAGGTGAGATAACTGAGGCATAGAGAAGTTAAGTAATTTGCCCAAGATCACAGAGCAGAAAAGTGGCGCAGCGGGATTAGAACCCACGACCTCTGATTCCCAAGCCCGTGTTTTGCCACTAAGCCACGCTGCTTCTCTGACAGTCAATCAGTCAGTCAATCAGTCAATCGTATTTATTGAGTGTTTTCTTTGTACAGAGCACTGTATTAAACACTTGGGGTACAATATAACAATAAACAGACACATTTCCTGCCCACAATAAACTTACAGTCTAGAGGGGACTGAATGTGGAAGTAACTAAGTGCAATGTACTCACTGTACTAAGTGTTTTGGAAGAACAGAGATAAAAAGGAGGGAAAAGAGAGGGAGAAGTAAAGAGAAAGAGGAAAACAAAAAAGCATAATCCAAGGGATTCACAGAAAGAACCCTAGGACAGTTCTTTACAGTTGTTTATTGGTAATTACCTAGGAATTTGAATTTGAAATATTCTCAACCTCATGTGCCCTAGTTCTGTTCCTTCTTGTGATTTTTCATCAGCAAGGATTGCAGTAGCTATACCTTCCCTTGGATTCAAGGCGCCATCACGTGGCCAACATGGATTATGCTCTACACTCTTTGTGTTTACTAGACAGTACTTTCATCCCCAAATGGATAGAATTCCTCATCGACCTTCCTATCGCCCTGGATTTCACAAATGTCAGTGAACATTACAGGGATTCTGAATTACAAAATCTTCAGAGAAATTCAATTGTGAAGCCCAAATTATCTTGTACTAGAATTTCTCCCTTAAGTGCTATGGGTTACTCTCTGGATCAGATATAAATCATAGTAAATAACAAATCCATTTGCACCGTTACACGCAGAAAAGCCTTACCATCTGCATCAGGCCTATCATATTTTCTCATTTGTTTTTCACCTATTGGCTCTGATTCCTGTTTCTGCTGGTTCAACTCACTGGGTATTTATAAACATATCCACACTGGAAAATGACATGGTTTCTAAATGAGCTTTTCAGTCCTAAGCGCCACTGTGGCTATGGTTCTTATTAGTGCAAATCTGATAATCGCAAGGTGTGGGCTCAGCAGGTACAGCAATCCACTTGGTGGCACACATCCACAACCCTCAACTCCAAGCTCATCCTAGAAATCAGGATGGATGGGTGGTATTTTTGGAGCACTTACTATGTGCAGAACACTGTACTAAGCACTTGAGAGAGTATTATACAACATAATTGATAGACACGTTCCCTACCCACAATGGAAACCTTGCATCATATATCACCCAGACAAAACAATCCAGCCTCCAATCCCAGGCTTTCAGGAGATGTGTTCTACTCTATCCTAATCTTCCTTGACTGCTTAATCAATCAACCCATCAGTGGTATTTATTGAGTGTTTGCTGTGTGCAAAGTACTACCCTAGTTCTTTGGAGAGGACAATATAATCTAGAATTGGTAGATACAATCACTGCTGTCATGGAGCTTATAGTTTAGTGGAAACATGGTTTAACCTGTATTTTACTGATGTAATTCTCCCATGGTTCTCTTCTTATCTCCATGGCTGGTCTTTCTCAATGTTCTCCTTCTGCCTCTCAAGAGCTTAGTAATAATAATAATAGTAATAATAATAAAATAATGGCATTTATTAAGCACTTACTATGTGCAAAGCACTGTTCTAAGCGCTGGAGAGATTACAAGGTGAACAGGGTGTCCCACGTGGGGCTCACAGTCTTCATCCCCATTTTGCAGATGAGGTAACTGAGGCACAGAGAAGCGAAGTGACTTGCTTAGTCACACAGCTGACAAGTGGTGGAGCCAGGATTTGATCCCATGACCTCTGACTCCAAAGCCTGTGCTCTTTCCACTGAGCCATACTCTACACACAGTAAGCACTCAGTAAATACTCTTGAATGATTGGCACACAAATAATTGCACTGTGGCCCCCCGTCTCCTCTCCAAAAGCTCAATAGATGGTCTCCAAGTTTTCCAAAGCACCTTTCATGGGATTTAAAATGAAACTGAGAACACGTTTTGTTTGTTTATTTTATAATATCTGTTAAGCCCTTATTATGTGCCAAGCATTGTACTTTGCTCTGGGATAGATAGAAGAAAATCAGGTTGGATACAGTCCATGTCCCACATGGGCTCATAGAATTAATCCCTATTTCATAGATGAGGTAACTGAGGCACAGAGAAGTTAAGGGACTTGTCCAAGATCACACAACAGATGAGTGGTGGAGCCGGGATTAGAACCCAGGTCATTCTCATGCCTAGGCCTGTGCTCAATTCACTAGGGTACACAGCTTCTTGTTATTGAACAGTGATATTCTCCAAGATCAATCTGTCACAAACCCAGGAACAAAGCTTCCTCACTTATTGTTAACCTACTTGGAAACAACTAATATTTTGGATCAAATAATTTAGTTCAGTCAAACTTCAGTTTTATCCTTCAAAGATGCATTGAAATATTTTAAGTTGCATATCGCTCACCAATGTCATTCCCTGGTACCCTCCCTGTCTAACCCTCACTATAGTGTACATACCAAAGATAGGAAGATTGTTCTTAGTTTTACTGTTTCCCCGTGTTGACCTTCATTATTTTATACATTTGCCACTAACCAACCATGACCTAATCCCAGCAAACGGGCTTTACAGCCTAGATACCTCGGCCACCAGATGGATTTCTTGAGAGTTGAAACAGAAAACTCTGCCATTTATGTTGCCTGATCTGAATTCTTGCTCTGGGACATTCCCAAATCTCCCTTCAGGAACTTGCTCAGTTGCCTCTGAAGCTGCCTCCTTCTCCTTCAGCTTCAAATCCTCGGACATGTTCTCTAAAGAACCTCAAGCATCAGTGATTCTATGGTTCTATGAAAACTATGAAAATATGATCATGATTTTTAGCAATTCCCTCTTGCAAAGCTTTTGTTTATGTGACTTTTCATGTAATTTCTTTATGTGACTTTGTGTTTATCTGAGAATAACAGGTACTGATTATTTTGCTACTTTCTCAAGTGCTTAGTACTGTACTCTGCACACAATAAGAACTTAGTACTTACTATTGATTGAAGAATGTAGGAAGCAATATCACCTAGAGGATAGAGCTTGTACCTGGGAGTCAGAGGACAGGTATTCTAATCCAGACCCTGCTACTGATCTGCTGTGTGACCTTGGGCAAGTCACCCTGTCCCTTAGTTTCCTCATCTGCAAAATGGAGAGTAAACCCCACTCCTTCCTACATAAACTACGAGTCCTGTGCTGAGTCCAACCTGATTATTTTGTATCCACCCCAGCGCTTAGAACAGTGCTTGACACATAGTAAGTGCTTAACAAGTACATTATTATTGTTGTTATTATTATTGTATTAAGAGCCCTCTTTTCATTAGGACTTCTCTGGTATTTAAGTGCTTACTATGTTCCAGGCACTGTACTAAGGACAGGGGTAGATACAAGATAATCAGGTTGGATATAGGGCTCACAGCCTAAGGATACTGGTATGTACTGTTATAGATCCCTGCAGTCGATCAATTAATGGTATTTATTTAATACTTACTGTGTGCAGAGCACTGTATTACTAAGCAGTTGGGAGAGTGCAATACAACAGTGTTAGTAGACATGTTCCCTGTTCACAAGGAGCTTAGAGTCAGTTAATCAATCGTATTTACTGAGTGTTTACTGTGTACAGGACACTGTACTAAACTCTTGGGAGAGTACAACACAATGATATAACAGAAACATTCCCTGCTCACAACAAGCCGACAGTCTAGAGAAGCAACGTGGCTTAGTGGAAAGAGCACGGGCTTGGGAGTCAGAGGACGTGGGTTCTAATCCCAGTTCTACCACTTATCTGCTCTGTGACCTGGGGCACATCATCTAACTTCTCTGTGCTTCAGTTACCTCATCTATAGAATGAGGATTAAGACTGTGAGCCCCATGTGGGCCAACCTGATTACTTTGTATCTACCCCAGAGCTTAGAACAGTGCTTGGCATATAGTAAGCACTTAACAAATGTCATTATTATTATTATTATTATTATTATTATTATTATTATTACTAGAGGTGGTGGATTGCTTCAAACAGCAGTTAGGAAAGAATGTCAGCCCCTGAGTATGTTTGTAAGGTTTCCTTCTGAGAGAAATGGCACAATCATTACTCTCTTACTTACCTAACGAGAACCATCCTTTGAAAAGTCCAACGGAGGGCATATTTCACCCCTTTGTTTCTCAAAATATAGATCGGTGGTCCAACATGGGGATGACAGCTGTGTAGAAGACAGACAACACTTTGTTCACATGCAGAGAGAGACTCACACATGGTTGAAGGTAGATAAAGAAAAGGGTCCCATACAAGATGGCAACAGCAGTCAGGTGGGCATCTCCTGGTGGCAGAGCAAATCTCGAGACAGCAATGAGGATGTAAACATAGGAAACCAGGATGGCCAGGTCACTAGATACTCCTATGGTGCCAGCCAAGATGAAAAGAAACCACCTACTGGTGTGGAGGTCGGCACAAGCTAGGGCTAAGTGTGGAGTGATGTCATAGAATAGGTTGTTAACCTTTGGGCCACAGAAGGATACATTTTGCACAGAGCACTGTACTAAGGGCTTGGGAGAGTACAATACAACAAGGTTGGAAGACATGTCCAGGGAATTTCATTTTCATTTTAGATAATAATAATAATAATAATAAATATTATGTATTTATTAAATGCAAATTATTATAGATAATATTCATTCATTCAATCATATTTATTGAGTGCTTACTGTGTGCAGAGCCCTGTACTAAGCACTTGGGAAGTACAAGTTGGCAACATATAGAGATGGTCCCTCCCCAACAGTGGGCTCACAGTCTAGAAGGGGGAGACAGAGAACAAAACAAAACATATTAACAAAATAAAATAAATAGAATATGTACAAGTAAAATAAATAAATAAATAGAGTAATAAATACGTACAAACACATATACATATATACAGGTGCTGTGGGGAAGGGAAGGAGGTAAAGCAGGCGGGATGGAGAGGGGGAGGAGAGGGAGAGGAAGGAGGGGGTTTAGTCTGGGAAGTCCTCCTGGAGGAGGTGAGATCTCAGTAGGGCCTTGAAGGGAGGAAGAGAGCTAGCTTGGCAGATGGGCATAGGGAGGGCATTCCAGGCCAGGGGGATGACGTGGGTCAGGGGTCGATGGCGGGACAGGCGAGAACGAGGCATGGTGAGGAGATTAGAGGCAGAGGATTGGAGGGTGCAGTCTGGGCTGTAGAAGGAGAGAAAGGAGGTGAGGTAGGAGGGGGCGAGGTGATGGAGAGCCTTGAAGCCCAGGATGAGGAGTTTCTGCCTGATGCGTAGCAAATACCACAATATTAATAATAATAATATTAATAATTGTGGTATTTGTTAAGCATTTACTACATACTAAGGACTGGGGTGAATACAGATAAATAGGGTTGGACACAGCCCCTGTCCCACGTGAGGCTCACAGTCTTAATCTCCATTTAACAGCTGAGATAACTGAGGCACAGAGAAGTGAAATGATTTATCCAAGGCCACACAGAAGACAAGTGGTGGAGCCAGGATTAGAACTTATGACCTTCTTACTCCCAGGTCTGTGCTCTATCAACTGCTTCTAAGTTTTGATTAGTTTTCTGGTTAAGAAGCCAGTGCCCATGATCACAGGAATCTGGGAAGGGAAGGGAAAGGCCCTGGAGCAAGGGAACAAGGAAAGGAATCAGGCATCTCCCCAGAAAAACGCTATATGACTGGGTAGATTCAGACAGAGTACTGCCAAATGATACATGGGATGTCCCTCTAGACTGTAAACTCATTGTGGGCAGGGAACGTGTCTACCAACTCTGTTATAGTGTACTCTCCCAAGGTCACAGATGAATAAAACAGAAACCAGTATGCAGAAAGACAGACCATAAACATAAACTTCATTTGATTGATCCTTCAAGCAAATAGATCAAGCTTAATTATTTTGATGGATTTATTCTTCTTTATCTCAGCTGAAACGTAACATTTTAATGGTCCTCAAAAAAGTGGTCAATAAGTAGATCAAAAGTTCTGAGAATGCACCTCTAGGAACGTTCTTTATTTTGTCCACTTAGATCATTTTGAGGGAAGTAACCAAACGCCTGATGTTTCTGGACCAATTTAGAAGGCAGAAAGGAGAAGGGTCTTTCCTTGCTTTAACTATCTTCAAGTGGAAGAAACAAATTGATTCCAGGTCTTCTGAAGCTTGAGATTGTCCAAATAATTATAAAATAGAGCTCCTTTTTCCTCCCCTGGCTCCTATGCCTCAAACGTTGAGAAACATTTTTTTCAGGGGTTTCAGTAATTTAGATCCAGGTCCCTGAAGAATCACAAACCCGGAGAGTTTCCATGTGGTGAAGAAAAATGGTTACCATGACCCTTCTGTCACTGGAATTTTGAGTGCTTCCCAAAATACCTATTTTATTATTATTATCATTATCAGCATTATTATTGATAGTAATAATTGTGGTATTTGTCAAGCACTTACTACATGTCAAGCATTGTACTAAGCACTAGTGTAGATTCAAGATAATCACGTCAGCAGCATGGCACAGTAAATAGAGCACAGGCCTGGAAGTCAGAAGATCATGGGTTCTAAAATCGACTCCACCACTTGTCTGCTGTGCGACCTTGGCAAGTCACTGCACTTCTCTGTGGCTCAGTTACCTCATATGTAAAATGGAAAATGGAGATTGAGACTGTGAGCCCCACACGGGACAGGGACTGTGTCTGACCCAATATGCTTGTACTTCAGCGCTTAATACAGCACCTGGCACATAAAAATAAACCACAATTATTGTTTTTCATTCCTTCATTTATTCAATCATATTTATTGAGAACTTCCTGTGTTTGGAGCTTACTGTGGAAGAGTACAATACAACAATAAACAGACATATTCCCTGCCCACAGCGAGTTTATAGTCTAGAAGTTAGGGGGAAGGTCCCACATGAAGCTCACAGTTTAAGTAGAAGAGAGAAAGAGGTACTGAATCCCCATTTTGCAGACAAGGGATTAGAGAAGTTAAGACACTTGCTTTTTTAAAGTTCAGTAATTTTCCTTACACACTCCCTGGAAGAGCTGTGGCTTTCATCATTTTCATTTCAAGTCTGGCCCATGACTGACATGAGTCAACCATCCCCCTCTTGGGGTCAAGGAGCACCAGGGACCATTGCAGGTTCTCCCCAATCATTCAGATGAGACAGGCGTCACCCTCCTCTTCCTCTTCTTTAGCCCCAGCACAGGTTTGTAAGACCACCTCCCCTCCTCATGTTCTCTCCGGTCTGAAGGAGAGAGATGATAGGAGAGGAGGACAGAGCTCACTATATTTTGCAGGAATACTAAGTAGAAAAAGAATCGAAAAAGCTCAATGACTTTCAGAAGATCGGCAGACCACACCAAGCTGAAGGTCCATAAAGCAGTTGGGGCGTTCGACTTTGTACAGCTGTGAGACCTGGACGTACCCCAGAAGACCAATTGGACTTGCTAAACAACCTTCCAGCATCAACTGAAAAACAGACTCAACGTCAAATGGTGAGACCAAGATTATCAACAACAAAGTATGCAGTCACTCATGAACAATGAGGTAGTGTGACAAATACTGGGAAGCAGCAAGGCTCAGTGGATAAAGCACAGGTCTGGGAGTCAGAAAGACCTGGATTCCAATTCTGTCTTTGTCACTTGTCTGCTGTGTGACTTTGGCCAAGTCACTTCACTTCTCTAGGCCTCAGTTTCCTCATCTATCAAATGGGGATTAAGACTTGGAGCCCCATGTGAGACATGGACTTTGTCCAAACTAATTAGCTTGTATCTACCCTAGTGCAAAGTACAGTGCCTGGCGCATAGTAAGCACTTAGCAAATACCATTCATTCATTCATTCAATCAATCGTATTTACTGAGCGCTTACTGTATGCAGAGCACTGTACTAAGTACTTGGAAAGTACAAGCCAGCAACATATAGAGACAGTCCCTACACAACAACGGGCTCACAGTCTAGAAGGGGGAGACAGACAACAAAACAAAACATGTAGACAGGTGTCAAAATCGTCAGAACAAATAGAATTATAGCTATATGTACATCATTAACAAAATAAATAGAATAATAAATATGTAAAAGTAAAATAAATAGAGTAATAAATCTGTACAAATATATACAAGTGCTGTGGGAAGGGAAAGGAAGTAGAGTGGGGGGGTGGGCAGGAGGAGAGGAAAAAGGGGGCTCATTCCGGGAAGACCTCCAGGAGGAAGTGAGCTCTCAGTAGGGATTTGAAGGGAAGAAGAGAGCTAGCTTAGCGGATGTGTGGAGGGAGGGCATTCCAGGCCAGGGGAAGGACATGGGCTGGGAGTCGACGGCGGGACAGTACCACCATCTACAGTACCTCACTGTACCTCGTTCTCACCTGTCCCGCCACAAATGTTTGGTTTCTTCCAGTTTGTTCCAGACATCCATATAGTTACCAGTGGTATCCTTCCCTGAACCTTTTCTCTTCTTTACATTTGCGTGCCATTTCTCCACTCCAGGGTACGGGAACCCCTTTCCTGTTCTCCAAAAGATCTGCAAAATAATGAGAAGTGGCTCTCTGGTAACAACAGCCACTTCACTGGGGGAAAAGAGGGCGTACTACTAGGCTGGAGTGGTGTATAATACCACCAGATTTTTAGAAAGATATTCTTATATCTTATTTATTTTCCTACTCTAGTTTAGCATTCCAATTTTACAGCTCAAATAGAACTTCCCTGATGTACTGTTCCATTTGATCTTTTTTGAGAGAGAAGGAAAAAAATGAATGACATTTGTTATTTTTTATCAGATTTCCCTTCCTGTCAACTATGGGGGTGACATTTTCTTGGCCCTGTTTTTGCCAAATATAGATGACGTGGGTTCATATATCTTAGCTCGTGGCATGCTTTTTGCCTTGAGCTTTTCTAATTTTGTAAATTTATGAGCCTCCTCTTTGGTTCTCTTTAGTGATCTAGCTTAATTCCCATGCTTGGTAGCTAGTTCTTTTGCCTTTTGTGTAATGGTTAGTATAGGTTCTGGGTTTGGTCAACTTAGTATCCTGTAACCAACTTTCCTATGATATAGTTTGTTCCTTTTCTAAAATGTCCCTTTGAAGAACAACTAGCTTTCTTGGACTGACTTTCTTCTATCATATCCTCCCTACTAGTGTCCTATATCTGTTAAAATTTGCTTTCCTCTAAGTTATTTATTTCATTGTGTAATTTTTTTTTCCTTCCCATCATTCAGGTTATCTTATACGTGTTTCCAGCAAAATATCCATTCACTTTCAGTTCTCAACAAATTCCTCCTTTTTCTGAAAATGGAATCAAATATATTCTGGTTTGGTGCTCTACATTTTACTTTAGGAAAGTGTTTCAGTGGAAACTCAGTGGAAACATAAAATTTGTGTGATGATTTGTGGCCTGATGAACTGCTTTACTGCATCCTCTTCCTCCTCCTCCTCCTTTTCCTCTTCTTCCTCCTCTCTCCTTCTTAACCCCATTATCCTCCTTGTCTTTCTTCTCCCTTCCTCCTTTTTTTCCCTTCCTGTTATTCGAGCACTAAGTACAGTGCTCTACACACTGTAAGCACTCAATAGATACTGTTGATTGATTAATTCTCCTCCTCTTCCTTCTCCTCCTCCTCCTCCTCTTCCTCCTCCTCCTCTTCCTCCTCCTCTTCTTCCTCCTTTTCTCTTTCCTTTCCTTCTTCTTTCCTTCCTCTTTCTCCACCTCTTCCTCCTCCACAACCTCCACCCACCATCCTACATACTGCATCAATCAACATTTAGGAGTCCCTATCATGTGTAGAACCTGAAACTGTGGTAACAGAATGCCTGTTCCCTGATACCTTAGTGAAGAAGGTATTAAAATTGATATCGAACCTCTAAACAATCTTGGTCATCATGAAGTTGAAAAGGAAGACACATCAGAGAGGGCTTTATTTTGTCAGAGCATGTTTTCCCATTCTCCAAATAACATTGAAATGATTTTCTTTCAATAAATAGCTTATTTGAGATTTAAATAATGCCAAAAGCTTTTGGAAGCCTAGGAAAGATGGTCCCTAACCTTCAGTTAAATTTGTATTATCTACACTTTATTCCCTGTCTAATTACAGTAATAAAGTCACAAAGAAAAGGAACTTTTAAAATCTCATAGCACACAGGGTTAATTAAAATTTTCTTTTTCATGGTTTAGAATCAGTCATTATATCAATCGTTAGGGATAATGTTCCTTGAACTATATCCGAATCAGCAAAGATAGAAAAACATTTGTGAATGATTCATTTCTCAAGTGAGCTCTGTGGTCTTTTCTGACCTTACTGCTGAATCACATTCTTATCAAATCAAGTTCTCTTAGCACTGGAAGGAACCTCACAAAATCATAGACTCAAACCCTCCAAACTTTGCTATGCCCAAGACAGGCAGGTTTGGGTATCTTATTCCGAAGAATAGAAATTTCATTGCTTGCACAAAATCTGTCCAATGCTAAAAAACCCTCAGTATCAAGCAATTGTTCCTTAAGATGGATCAAGCATCTCTGATTGCAATTGAAAGATATTTTCTTCAATTCTGACCTCCGTGGTGTTAGGGCATAATACCTGTGATATCCTTCATGTATCTGGGTCCAGCTCTCAACAATTTGTTACCTTCTCTTCTCCAAACTAATGGCTTTAAATTCTCCATTTTAAATTTCCATTTTAGTTAAGCCCTTTAATCATCTTTGAAGCTCTTCTACTGATTCTTCATGTATTCTTTATTCATCTCTTAAAATGGAGAGGTCATATCTGGGCATGGAACTTTACTGAAGACCACATTAGGGTCTACGTATTGGGTCTATTGTTTGATGCCTTTTATATAATAATAATAATAATAGCAGTATTTGTAAGTGCTTACTTAACTACTAAGCTCTGGGGTAGATTCCAGATAATAGGTCAGACACAGTCTGTGTGCCACATTGGGATCACATTCTAAGTAGGATTTCCCTCCCTCCCTGCTGAGGCACAGGTAAGATAAGTGACCTGCCCAAGATCACTCAGCAAGCTAGTAGTAGAGCTAGGATTATAACCCAGATCCTCTAATTCCCAGGCCTGTGCTCTTTCCACTAGGCCACTGCAACTGCTAGTGTCACTGCTCTCCATGTTATTCTCCACAAATCCATTTCTGTAGTCTATGGGCACCTGTGCTCTAATCCGAGCTCTGCCACAGGTCTGCTGTGTGACCTTAGGCAAGTCACTTAAGTTTTCTGGGCCCTACTTACCTCACCTGTAAAATGGTATTTGTTAAGCACTTACTATGTGCCAAGCACTGTTCTAAGTGCTGGTGTAGATACAAGGTAATCAGGTTGTCCCAAGGGAGGCTCACTGTCTTAATCCCCATTTTTACAGCTGAGGTAACTGAGGCACAGGGAAGTTAAGTCAGTTGCCCAAAGTCACAGCTGACAAATGGTGGAGCTGGGATTAGAACCCATGACCTCTGACTCTCAAGCCCCTGCTTTTTCCACTAAACCACATTGCTTAAACTGGATATTCCCGCTGAGATTCAGGTGAACTACTCTGGAGTGGGTTGGGGGAGAACCCCAGCTCTGCCACATCTGCTGTGTGATCTTGGGCAAATCACTTAACTTCTGTTTGTTTCAGTTACCTCATCTGTAAAATGGGGATGAAGACTGTGATCCCCATATGGAACACTGATTGTAACCAACCTGATTAGCTTGTACCTGCTCCAGCACTTAGTTCATGGACTGGCACATAGTAAGCACTTAACAAATACCATTTTTAAAAAATGAGAATGAAGAGTGATCCGCTGAGGACAAAACATTTACCGAGAATCGCTTTGGGAATGAAGGGGATATTTTCCTGAGCCCGACAGTGGGCTCACTGAGCTCACAAAGGCTGATTGAACAACACTCCTTCCACGGGGCTCCTGTTTGGTTTAATAATAACCCTGGCAGTACTGGAGAGGGCAGGGCCCGCAATCAATCAATCTATCATATTTATTGAGCACTTACTGTGTGCAGAGCACTGTACTAAGCCCATGGGAAGTACAAGTTGGCAACATATTTCCCTCATCTGTAAAATGGGGATGATGACTGTGAGCCCCACGTGGGACAATCTGATCACCTTGTATCCCTCCCCAAGCGCTTAGAACAGTGCTTTGCACATAGTAAGCACTTAACAAATGCCATCATTATTATTATTATTATATAGAAACAGTTCCTACCCAACAGTGGGCTCATAGTCTAGAATGGGGAGACAGAGAACAAAACCAAACATATTAACAAAATAAAATAAATAGAATAGATATGTACAAGTAAAATAAATAAATAAATAGAGTAATAAATATGTATAAATATATATACATATATGCAGGTGCTGTGGGGAAGGGAAGGAGGTAAGACGGGGGATGGAGAGGGGATGAGGGGAGAGGAAGGCGGGGGCTCAGTCTGGGAAGGCCTCCTGGAGGAGGTGAGCTCTCAGTAGGGCCTTGAAGAAAGGAAGAGAGCTAGCTTGGCGGATGTTGGGAGGGAGGGCGTTCCAGGCCAGGGGGATGACGTGGGCCGGGGGTCGATGGAGAGATAGGTGAGAATGAGGCACGGTGAGGGGATTAGTGGCAGAGGAGTGGAGGGTGCAGGCTGGGCTGTAGAAGGAGAGAAGGGAGGTGAGGTAGGAGGGGTCGAGGTGATGGAGAGCCTTGAAGCCGAGGGTGAGGAGTTTCTGCCTGATGGGCAGATTGATTGGTAGCCACTGGAGATTTTTGAGGAGGGGAGTAACATGCCCAGAGCGTTTCTGGACAAAGACAATCCGGGCAGTAGCATGAAGTATGGATTGAAGTGGGGAGAGACATGAGGATGAGAGATCAGAGAGGTGGCTGATGCAGTAGTCCAGACGGGATAGGATGAGAGCTTGAACAAGGAGGGTAGCGGTTTGGATGGAGAGGAAAGAGCAGATCTTGGCAATGTTGTGGAGCTGAGACTGGTAGGTTTTGCTGATGGCTTGGATATGAGGGGTGAATGAGAGAGCGGAGTCGAGGATGACACCAAGGTTGCGGGCTAGTGAGATGGGAAGGATGGTAGTGCCGTCAACAGTGATGGGAAAGTTAGGTAGAGGGCAGGGTTTGGGAGGGAAGACAAGGAGTTCAGTCTTGGACATGTTGAGTTTTAGGTGGCGGGCAGACATCCAGATGGAGATGTCCTGAAGTCAGGAGGAGATGCGAGCCTGGAGGGAGAGGGAGAGAGCAGGGGCAAAGATGTAGATCTGGGTGTCATCAGCGTAGAGATGATAGTTGAAGCCGTGGGAGCGAATGTGGTCACCAAGGAAGTGAGTGTAGCTCGAGAACAGAAGGGGATCAAGAACTGAACCTTGGGGAACCCCCACAGTAAGGGGATGGGAGGGGGAGGTGGAGCCTGCAAAAGACACTGAGAATGAACGACCAGAGAAATAAGAGGAGAACCAGGAGAGGACGGAGTCTGTGAAGCCAAGGTTGGACAGCGTGTTGAGGAGAAGGGGGTGGTCCACAGTGTCGAAGGCAGCTGAGATGTCGAGAGGATTAGGATAGAGTATGAGCCGTTGGAGTTGGCAAACTGGAGGTCATTGGTTACCTTTGAGAGGGCAGTTTCCATGGAACATAGGGGACAGAAGCCAGACTGGTGGGGGTCGAGGAGAGAGTTGCTGTTGAGGACCCGAGGCAGCGCGTGTAGACAACTCGTTCAAGGACTTTGGAAAGGAATGGTAGGAGGGAGATGGGGCGATAACTAGATGGGGAGGTGGGGTCAAGAGAGGGATTTTTAGTATGGGAGAGACATGGGCATGTTTGAAGGCAGAGGGGAAAGAACCAGTGGAGAGTGAGCAGTTGAAGATAGAAGTTAAGGAGGGAGAAGAGACGGAGCGAGAGATTTCATGAGATGAGAGGGAATGGGGTCAGAAGCACAGGTGGCTGGAGTAGCACTTGAGTTAAGGGAGGAGAGCTCCTCTGAGGATACTGCTGGGAAGGATGGGAGAGTAGCTGAGAATGATGAGAGGCGGGGAGTTGGAGAAGGGGGGGGAGTGACTATGGGGAGGTCGGACCTGATGGATTTAATTTTATTAATGAAGTAGGAGGCCAGATCGTTGGGGGTGAAGAAGGAGGAGGGGGAGGAACTGGGGGCCTGAAAAGGGAGTTGAATGTACGGAAGAGCTGACAGGATGATGGGCATGGGTGTCAAAAAGGGAGGAGAAATAGTTTTGTCTGGCAGAGGAGAGGGCAATGGGATGGGACTATCTCCCTGCTCTAGGGAAAGAGTTGCTCTGAGGGCCTTGATGTGGTGGGCTGCCATCTCATTTACACTCACAGAAAGGTGTTCTTTAAACGAGTGGGGAACGGACATTAAGAAGGTGAACTTGTTTTTCCCTGGAAGGGGGTAAGGAGAAGTGCTCCACCCTCTTGAACAAATTATTCAGGCATTCATTCAATCGTATTTATTGAGTGCTTACTGTGTGCAGAGCACTGTACTAAGCGCTTGGAAAGTACAAGTCGGCGACATATAGAGACGGTCCCTACCCAACAACGGGCTCACAGTCTAGAAACGGGAGACAGACAACAAAACATATCATGTAGACAGGTGTCAAAATCATCAGAACAAATATAATTATAGCTATAAGCACATCATTAGCAAAATAAATAGAATAGTAAGTATGTAGAAGTAAAATAAATAGAGTAATAAATCTGTACAAATATATACAAGTGCTGTGGGAAGGGAAAGGAAGTAGATTGGGGGGTGGGCAGGAGGAGAGGAAAAAGGGGGCTCAGTCTGGGAAGGCATCCAGGAGGAGGTGAGTTCTCAGTAGGTCTTTGAAGGGAAGAAGAGAGCTAGCTTGGGGGATGTGGGGATGGATGGCATTCCAGGCCAAGGGAAGAACGTGGGCTGGGGGTAGATGGCAGGACAGGCAAGAACGAGGCACAGTGAGAAGGTTAGCAGCAGAGGAGCGGAGGATTTGTGCTGGGCTGTTGACGGAGAGAAGGTAGGTGAGGCAGGAGGGGCCGAGGTGATGGAGAGCCTTGAAGCTGAGAGTGCGGAGTTTTTGCTTGATTTGTAGGTGGACAGGCAGCCACTGGAAATTTTTGAGGAGGAGAGTAACATTCCCAGTGTGTTTTGGTACAAAGATAATCCGGGCAGCAGAGTGAAGTATAGACTGAAGTGGGGAGAGACAGGAGGATGGGAGATCAGAGAGGAGGCTGATGCTATCCAGTCGGGATAGGATGAGAGATTGAACCAACAAGGGGGCGGTTTGGATGGAGAGGAAAGGGCGGATCTTGCCGATGTTGTGGAGGTGAGACCGGCAGGTTTTGGTGACGGATTGGGTGTGTAGGGTGAACGAGAGAGCGGGGTCGAGGATGACACCAAGGTTGTGGGCTTGTGAAATGGGAAGGATGGTAGTGCCGTCTACAGTGATGGGAAAATCAGAGAGAGGGCAGGGTTTGGAAGAGAAGAAAAGGAGTTCAGGCTTGGACATATTGAGTTTTAGATGGCTCAGACATCCAGATGGAGATGTCTTGAAGGTAGGAGGAGATACGAGACTGGAGGGAGGGGGAGAGAGCAGGGACGGAGATGTAGATTTGGGTGTCATCAGCTTAGAGATGATAGTTGAAGCCGTGGGAGCAAATGAGTTCACAAAGGGAGTGAGTGTAGATAGAGAATAGAAGGAGACTAAGAACTGACCCTTGAGGAACCCCTACAGTTAGGGGATGGGAGGAGGAGGAGGAGCCCGCAAAGGATACTGAGAAGGAATGACTGGAGAGATGAGGAGAACCAGGAGAGAACAGAGTCTGTGAAGCCAAGTTGGATAGCGTGTTGAGGGGAAGAGGGTGATCCATAGTGCTGAAGGCAGCTGAGATGTCGAGGAGGATTAGGATAGAGTAGGAGCCATCGTATTTGGCAAGAAGGAGGTCACTGTTGACCTTTGATAGGGCAGTTTCGGTGGAGTGTAGGGGACAGAAACCAGATTGGAGGAGGTCAAAGAGAGAGCTGGCATTGAGGAATTCGAGTGTAGATGACTCTTTCTAGGAGTTTGGAAAGGAAGGGTAGGAGGGAGATAAGGTGATAACTAGAAGTGGAGGTGGGGTCAAGAGAGGGTTTTTTTAGGATGGGGGAGACGTGGGCATGTTTGAAGGCAGAGGGGAAGGAACCAGTGGAGAGTGAGCAGTTGAAGGTGGAAGTTAAGGAGGGGAGGAGGGAAGGGGCGAGAGTTTTCATAAGATGAGAAGGAATGGGGTCTGAGGCACAGGTGGATGGAGTAGCACTTGAGAGGAGTGAGGAGGATCTCATCTGAAGATACTGCTGGGGAGGATGGGAGAGTCCTTGTTCCTTGTTCCATATGGGGCGCAAGTCTCAATATCCATTTTACAGATGAGGTAAATGAGGCACAGAGAAGTGAAGTGGCGTACTCAAGATCAAACATATATCCCTACACTGTGCTGTTTCCCGTAACTGTAATTTGTTTTAATGTCTGCCTTGCCTACTAAACTGTGAGCTCCTGTAAGGTTGAGATGGTGTCTTCCAACTGTATTGTTATTGAACTTCCAATAAGCATTTAGTATAGCACTCTGCATACAGTAAGTGCTCAGTCAATACTAATGATTGATTGATTGAAATACAGGCACTATATTGGTGACTTACTTTTTTTCTTTATTATTCCCTCTGGATCTTTTACTTTTGTACTTCACTCTAGACAATGAGCTCATAGTGGACAGGGAAATCATTTACCAACTCTGTTATATTGTACTCCCTAAGCCCTTAATACAGTGCTCTACACACAGTAAGCACTCAATAAATATACTTAAATTTTGATACTTGATACTTGCCCCTTACCAGTGATTTATCCTTCTGGTTTTTGTGGTGTTCGGCTTTCATCCATAAATGTATTTCCTTGAACTGTTCCAATCTATGTCTTCTTTCCTACTGACTCACTTCATCAATTTATCAAGGTTTTAATTTTTTTTTTTTACAGTTTCCAGCACATTAGTGAGTCCACCAACTGGATGTCACTTGCAAATTTAACAAATGTTTTCTCTATCCCAACAGGCCATCCATGAAGTTTTATTGTACTTCCCATGCACTTAGTACAGTGCTCTGCACACAGTAAGTGTTCAATAATTATGACAATAAATGAATTGATGAAGGGAGACTTTATGGACAATAACATTTAGAGGTCATGGTAGGGTGTCAGTATAGGGAGAAGTGAGAAACAAGCCAAGGTGAGAGATAACTAGAAAGGGTTCATTCATTAATTCAATTGTATTCATTGAGCACTTATGGTGTGTAAAGCACTGGGCTAAGTGCTTGGGAGAATACCATGAAAGAACAAGCAGGGAACAACATTACCTGCCCATAATGAAAGGGTTTTGTGGTGAAGAGTAAGAGCAAGAAGATATCTGGGAGGAAGGGTGGCTAAATATTTTGATCATTTGTCCGTTTGATGAACAGAAGACTAGAAGTCATTTATGAAGTGGCGTAAGCTCTTTGTGGCCAGGGAATGTGTCTGCCAACTCTGTTGTATATTATTATCCTAAGCCTTAATAAAGTACTCTGCATTTGGTAGGTGTTCAATAAATGCCGTTGATGATGGTGAGGAAGTCAATAAGTGGGTTGAAGGAGAGGGATAGTACAGGAGATCAAAGGCCCCAGGGAGAGAGTTAACAAGTGAGACGTAGAGGGGGATGCCTTCTGGAGAAGATTCTGAAGAGGGAAATTGGAAAAACGGGAAGGGAAACCCACTGGAGAAAATTGAGTTGTTCAAGCACCTAACAGGGAAGGGAGTTCGGGAAAGGCAAAAGATCAAACTTGTTCAGGCAGTGAAAGAATTCAAGGAGGATGTAAATGAAGAAAAGGATGCATATAACTGTTGCTGAGCTACAAAACCCCAATCTTTTGTAATTGCAGAGTCAACATCTCTGGTAACACCCTTTGCATTCATCTATAGAATGGAGTTCATGGCAGTTACAAACAATGTTACAGAATTTGTTTTTCTAGGGCTTTCTCAAAATAAGGAGGTGCAGAAAGTGTGTTTTCTTGTATTTCTGCTCTTGTACACAGCCACTGCTCAGGGAAATCTTCTCATTGTACTAACTGTTAATGTCAGTATGAACAGTATGAATCTTGGCTCACCCACGTATTATTTCCTCAGCTATCTGTCCTATGCAGAGATCTGCTACTCCTCTACAACTGCTCCCAAACTAATTCTAGACATAGGCATTGAAAAGAAAGGGATTTCCTTGAATGACCTTATGACTCAGCTATTCTTCATTCATTTCTTTGGTGGGACAAAGATTTTCATCCTCACCGTGATGGCCTATGATCGCTACAATAATAATAATAGTATTTGTTAAGCACGTACTATGTGCAAAGCACTGTTCTAAGCACTGGGGGATACAAGGTTATCAGGTTGTCCCACGTGGGGCTCACAGTCTTAATCCCCATTTTACAAGATGAGGTAACTGAGGCACGGAGAAGTTAAGTGGCATGCCCAAGGTCACACAGCTGACAAGTGGCAGAGCCAGGATTCGAACCCATGACCTCTGACTCCCAAGCCCGGGTTCTTTCCACTGAGCCATGCCGCTTATTTCTATGTTGCCATCTGCAAGTCCCTGCACTACACCTCCTTCATGAGCCAACTTACGTGCGGCCTTCTGGTTGGAATATCCTGGATGCGTGGCTTCTTGCATTCTATGGCTCAAATTATCCTCGTATTCCGCTTACCCTTCTGTGGAACTACTGTGATTGACCACTATTTCTGCGACCTGCTCCCTCTGCTGAAACTTGCCTGCAAGGACACTTTTGTCATCGGCTTGCTGATTGTGGCTAATGGTGGGATGCTGTCTGTGGTCAACTTCCTGGTATTGGTTGTTTCATATGCTTTCTTATTCCACTTAAGACACGAGGTTCTAGAGGATGTCGCAGAGCCCTCTCGACCTATGGCTCCTATATCACGGTGGTGATCTTGTTTTTTGGACCTTGCATCTTCATCTACATGCGGCCCTCTGCCATGTTTTCCATCGACAAAATGGTGGCTGTGTTCTACACTGTCATCACCCCCGTGTTGAACCGTATCATTTACTCTTTGAGAAATACTGAAATGAAAAATGCTGTGAGGAGACTATGTGTCATTAAGATGAAAGGAAGGAAAAATGAAAGACAATATGGGAAGAAGATTGGTGATTTGTGATTAAACATCTGAGGGAATAGGAATTTTCTGTGCTGAGTGAGTGGTTACGGGAGAGATGGTATGCATTTAAGCAAATGAGTATGAGAGTGTAGGTGTGTTTGTGTGTATGTGCATGTGCATGTGTGTGACAGAGTGTGGGCATGTTTACTTCTCCCTTCCCTCTGCTTTCTCAGCCTCTTCTTCACCCTTTCTTACCTCCTTTACTCTTCAGTTTTCCCTTTACCTTACCCTCTCTTTCTCCATTTCCTTTATCACCTCTCTCCCTCTCTTCCTTTCTCTCTCCTTTCCTTTCTTCCTCACCCCCATTTCTCTTTCTCCCTTCAACCTTCTCCATTTTTCTCTCCCTCTCTAATCTAGGATCATTATGCCTGCCCCCATAGAAACCCTGCCTACCAATTCCCCACTTGCAAGACATTTTTAAAGGCAGTTCTATTCACCAATGCCATTTCTTTTCATTGTTTTAAGAATAATCTATTAAGCTAAGAGTTTTTGAAAGATTTGCTAGGGTGGCAGCATTTGTACTGAATCATTAACCTCTGAGCATTCATTCGTTCAATCGTGTTTACTGAGTGCTTACTGTGTGCAGAGCACTGTACTAAGCGCTTGGGAAGTCCAGGTTGGCAACATCTAAAGACGGTCCCTACCCCACAGCGGGCTCACAGTCTAGAAGGGGGAGACAGACAACAAAACAAAACATATTAATAAAATAAAATAAATAGGATAAAGATGTACAGAGATGTCAAGCAGAGTGGTGCAGTGGAAGCGTGCTGGGCCCATAACCCAGAGCTCGAAGGATCGAAACCTTCTTCTGCTAACTTCCTTTTCCCCCTTTTAGACTGTGAGCCCACTGTTGGGTAGGGACTGTCTCTATATGTTGCCAACTTGTACTTCCCAAGCGCTTAGTACAGTGCTCTGCACACAGTAAGTGCTCAATAAATACGATTGATGATGATGATGATGATGATGTACAAATAAAATAGAGTAGTAAATACGTACAAACATACATACATATATACAGGTGCTGTGGGGAGGGGAAGGAGGTGAGGCGGGGGGATGGGGAGGGGGAGGAGGGGGAGAGGAAGGAGGGGGCTCCGTCTGGGAAGGCCTCCACTTGTCAGCTGGGTAACCTTGGGCAGGTCACTTCACTTCTCTGTGCCTCAGTTACCTCATCCGCACAGTGGGGATTAAGAGCGCTTGGTATTCAACCCAGGCTCAGCCCTCAGCCGCACATTACCTATGTACGTAACTGCAATTTAATTATTCATGTTAATGTCTGTCTCCTCCCCTAGACTGTAGACTCGTCGTGGGCAGGGAACACGACTACCAACTCTGTTGAGGTATATTCTACCAAGCATTTAGTACAGTGCTTTGCACACAGCACTGAATAAATATCATTGATTGATTGGTCTGCTGTAAAAAGATTCATTTAATAGGGAAGGAATTCAGAATTCTTGCAAACCAAAGTGGGATGGAGTCTCGCCTCCAAGAGGCAAGACTGGAAAAGTGGGGAAGGGCTATGGAGACAGAAGAGGACCGAGGGACCGACAGAGAAGAGGTGGAGAGATGCAAAGAGTTTGGAGACAGGGAAAGGATTATTGAATATGTCTGGCTCGGCTGGTGGCCCCAAATGACCCTGATATCAGATTTAAGTGATCCTGAAAACCCACATCACCAGAGGCCTCCGCTCATCCCGCCATAAAGAGGCCATCTAGAGCTTTCTCTAGAGGACAGTTGCAACTGATCCTTTTCTAGCCAGATCTTTTCTGGCTCCAGGATCTCAAATCTTTCCTGCATTCTTTGCTGGACAACCTCTTCTTTTCCAGGATTACAGGCTCTCCTGAAAGAAGAGGAGAGGATGATTTAAGATTGCAGTGACCATTTCTGGGACACTTTGAAGACACCAAAGATCATGGAGGGTCTTTCCCCAAAGCAAAAAAAAAAAAAAAAAAGAAATCAATTTGTCTTCAGAAATAAATGAGCCACAATTTACAGACCTTGGGTTAAAATCAAACCTATGAACAAAACTGGCTGTACACATTGAATCACTGTAACAATCCTTTGCACACAGTAAGTGCTCAATGAATACAACTGATTGATCATAGAGTCCCCTCAGATGCAGATGCAGGATCCAAGACGATCCCCTCATATCCTTCAACCTGCTCTGAGAGTTTAGATCTTCACTCATCTAGAACCCTCATTTCCATGGTGGGAGTCCTGTACTGTGTTCCTCCTTCCTCCCTCAATTCCTCTCTTTTAATCTTGAGTTTTCTCAATTGTGATCTATTAAGGACAGGGAATGGGTGTTTTACGTCTCAGATACTATCCCAATTTCTTAAAACAGTGCTTCACACTCAGGAAGTGCTCGATAAATACCAATCATTGATTGACTGGATTAGAAAATTCTCTATGATGATGTTATGATTATGTCATCACTGCAGAGCTACACTGGAAGATAAAAATACCAGAGATTTTCCCTTTGAGACTGACATTGAGAAATTCATCAAATACTCCTGGGCTAATGAGAGATAGGGTGGCACAGATAAATGAAATCCACAGATAATCCACAAATAATCCCAAACTACACTTTATATGAAACAGTTTCAACCCCTTCTCCTATTAATCACTTTAATGGGAACTGCTAATAGAAGCAAAAATGACTGTTTTGTATTTCACCTCCCTTCTCTTTTCTGCTCATTTTTAGGATCGGTTTAATCAGCTTCTAAATGACCACATTTAATATTGTTTGTCATTTCTTCTAGGTCAAATTATATTTATTGGAGTCCAATACTCTTGGGAGTTCAATTCCCAGCTTTAAGACATTTTGGGAAGTCACTTTAGGTTATCACCTCTGTATGCTATGGTAGGGGCAGAGAAGGGGAAAGTTCTCCAAGGATCGTATTGGATTATCTATTTAGAGGTTCTGGGAGACTGATGGTGTAGTATTTTGACTAGGAACACTCTGGAACCAAAATCCCTGTTTTCTAGTGAATCAGCTGCTGCTAACTGGAGTTGGTCTGAGCGAGGCTCTAGTTTGGACGACTTGGAGATTGGTCTTGTAGCTCTAGCAATCATTCCAGAAGACCCTGGGCATTTTTGTAGTACAAAATGCACTTGAATTCAAATTTTTGCCCTAAATCCAATATTTTAGCCCTAAGCACCAGTCCAGGCAGATTATTAGAAGAAGTGGATCAAATCACATAGCATCCAAGAAACCTTTGATGTCTTCACAGCCAAGTTCTTTCTAATAACAGCAAGAATAACAACAAAATGTGATT